>NC_056750.1:650400643-650465643 GCF_019279795.1 Protopterus annectens
CTTGCCCCAGCAATGGAGGAGCAAAAAAAATAAGTTTGAGATCAGGACCTAGGGCTTGTGAAAAGCAGGAAACAATCAGGTCCCATCCCCGTGCCATCCACCCTACCCTTCTTCCTCACATTTAGGGAAAAGAAAAAACAGCAACCAAAAAATGAAATATTAATGTAGCAAGCTGTTGCTATATTATACCTCACACAGGGCACTACAGTGATCAGGTTTTACTTTAAAAAAAAAAAAAGATTTTTTTTATGATTTTTAAACTGTAACAAGTTTACACCATACATGGTGTTGACCTCAAATGCAAAGACTGATCTGGAATCGGGAAGGTGGATCAGATGGCCAATAGTGCCCCTAAAACTTTGTGGCCAGGAAAGTTTCCCCATTTGCCTCACCTTAGCTATGTAGATTGACATGCAGGCCTATCCCATCCTCAGTTTCATTCCCATGGCTTACATCCAGTTCCTCAAGTCACAGTTGCTTGTGTCATAGTTGCAAAAGCCCAAAAGCTTGCGGTGCAAGTTGTATAAAGTTGTATATGTGTTGCTGCTCATGCCACATAAGAATGCTTTACTACTCCTCAAAGTGTGTAACATTTTAAAATCTCCAAGAGGAGGGGGAATAAATGTTGCATTGCTTGTTACTATTTGGTCTTTCTCAGTGATGTAGCCACCTTGACATGAGTATAATACAGTAAGGGGTGTGAGGAGTAATAGTGTCCACAAGAGGGGGTGCCCCCCTCTGCAAAAAAAAAAAAAAAACACTTTCTTGCTGCTTATGTTGTGTCATTTGCCTATAATGTGACAAACCTGAGAACATACTTGTGTATTTAATCTTTCAGTTACAAGCAATAACAACAGGGCAACTGTAATGCAAGCTAAGATGTCTTGGGTGCTTATAGAGAAGTCGGTTTCCAGAAGCATTTCTACTAGACACAAAATCCTCCTTACTGTCTGCAAGCCAAGTATGAGTCTGCTCATGTATTGTGAAGGTACATTCTCTGGTCGAGTAATTGGTATAATAACTATTGGCACAGGCTAGCAAAAGGAACCCATTTTCCCCTCATCTGCATTTAGTGTGCCCTTTTAAGACAGAAACAATAATTAAAATGCGAAGATAGGGCATATGCAATAGACAGAAGTCTAGCCTTCCACAAGTGTATACACATTTTCTAGCACACTGGAAAAATTCTCAGTGTATTTATTTACATACCTTTTCTTGACTGCGTTAGTCTCAGTAGACCATTCTTGCCTTTTCAGTAGAGACTTGAGGTAGTATTCATACTGATATAGAAAATTTGGCCAGGGCACCAGAAAATGTCCCCTACTCTTTTTTTCATAAGTTTGGTAGGATTATTTCAATCCAGCTGAACTACCACCAACTCATGCCAATGGGACCTCGATTTAACATCTCATCCAAAAGAAGGAATACTCAAGAGTTCAGCACTGTAGCGTCAGCATTAGGAAACTGATCCAAGTACCTGGTGTGGAATACATCCCACTGTCTTGTAATGTTCCAGCATTAAAGGTAAGTATGTTACCTTTTGTACCACTGACAATACAACTAACAGAGATAACTCCACAAAAGAGTGTAGCTTTCTAAAAAAACAGCACAAGGCTCAAATGGTGATGAAATGGACTTTTTTCTGTGTCAAATCTCTTTTTTAAGTTCACCTTAGTATTACATCTACAGGCAGAAATCTCAATGTGATCAAGATACTGATGGTTATAATGTGGCCTTATCCAGGAAGCTATGTACATTAATTATTAACATTAATTCAGTTTAGTAGGAAAAGTTTGTGCTGGAGAGGCCAGGAAAGAAAAGAGTGCACAAAGACATTCACTGTTCCATGATTATTGTAAACAGGTGAAACTAAGACAGCACTGGAAACTTACAGAACTTCATACACATCTCAAGTTAATCTGTGTGTGTGTGTGTGTGTGTGTGTGTGTGTGTGTGTGTGTGTGTGTGTGTGTGTGTGTGTGTGTGTGTGTGTGTGTGTGTTTGTTTTATTCACTTTGTGAGCACGGGATCCTTAGGCAGCCCAAATAAGCTTCCTGTGGAAAATGCCATCACTGTAACTGAAAGAGTTCTGCCCCATAAAAAGCAAATAAACTGATTCAAACAGAGAACGCTTTGACTATGACTCCCACAGGAGGGACAACACTAGATTATTTCATGTGAGCTGCGGAAAAGGAGGTATGAACAGGGTGCCGGGCAGGGGAGCAGACAACAGTTAGCTTATTTCTTTAGAATGGTGTCAATTTGGGTAAGTCATGGGGATGATATAGGAAACAGCATCTAAAAGCTGCAACATGATTTTTTGTAGTGTTTGTGTGTGTGTGTGTGTGTGTGTGTGTGTGTGTGTGCGTGCGTGCGTGCGTGCGTGTGTGTGTGTGTGTGTGTGTGTGTGTGTGTGTGTGTGTGTGTGTGTGTGTGTGTGTGTGCACCTGCTCTTGCAAGCACATCTGTCTGGTCTGTATGTGTCTGTGTGACTTTCTGCTGGCTTGGTAACCAATTTACAGAAGGATGAAGGCAATGTCTTTGCTTTGCATGAATTTAAAACTCCATAGTAAGACTTTTATATGCCCCTCTCTCTCTCTGTGGAATAGTGATGCACTTTTGTCAAATCCTTTGATGATAAAATCAATATCTAAAGCTCTTAGTATGTTTTCATCCCATACATATTTGCAGTTTTTAAGCACACTATAAACCTAGATGCAGGCCTGATCTGATTCGATAAAAAGTGCTGTGCAGGAAAATTTACCACCATATTCACCAGTTTATGTTGCTATGTCCTTGGTACCCTATTGAGTTAACATTCTTAAGGTCACCATGTCATGAAACGATGTCTCAGGGATAGAGAATTTATAACACCTCCCCAGGTTAGTATTAATCGGCTCTTGCTGTCCTTGGTACCCTATTGAGTGAACATTCTTACGGTCACCATGTCATGAGACGCTGTCCCCAGGTTAGTATTAATTGGCTCTTGCGATTGTGGTGAGTCTGCTTTTGTACCGTCTGTACCTGCGGAGTTAAGGACAAAGCAAAAAATAGTTAGGGAAAATGATCCGCATTGCTGGCACGTTTTAAATGCAGGTATAATTAACTTCAAACTTTTCCAAAACACGTCCAGCTTTAGAAGGAATGAAAAAAGGTTTGAGAAGAATGTAAGGATGTCCCTCCAAAATCTGGGCAAATGAGAAGTATCTTGCATGGTCTTTGTCTTGCAGTTGCTGCTTTTGCTCGTGAACAGTTCAGTATCTCAGCAAGCACATATTCAGAGATAACATAAATGTATAGAGAATAAGAGTAACCAGGTATGGAGAGGGGAAAGATGTGTAACAGGTGCTGTGTTAGGCTGGTGCATCCATAGAAAGCAAGCATGCCGAGCTAAAGCCACACTGCGAAAGAATAAACAGTAAAATGGGACATCTGACATGAGTGTTAACATGCACATGCACATATACATCACTTACCACAGCAAAGCATGCATGCAGTAAATACAAAACAGGGGTTTAAAGGTGCATGCACATGCACATATACATCACTTACCACAGCAAAGCATGCATGCAGTAAATACAAAACAGGGGTTTAAAGGTGCATGCACATGCACATATACATCACTTACCACAGCAAAGCATGCATGCAGTAAATACAAAACAGGGGTTTAAAGGTGCATGCACATGCACATATACATCACTTACCACAGCAAAGCATGCATGCAGTAAATACAAAACAGGGGTTTAAAGGTGCATGCACATGCACATATACATCGCTTACCACAGCAAAGCATGCATGCAGTAAATACAAAACAGGGGGTTAAAGGTGCATGCACATGCACATATACATCGCTTACCACAGCAAAGCATGCATGCAGTAAATACAAAACAGGGGGTTAAAGGTGTTAACCATCTGCATTTCTTTATTTATTTAACATTTGGTTATTGATTAATTTGGTTGGACTTCAGCCAAAACTCAGATGACAAGGACAGGGATAATTATAATGAATAAATGCATAATTTAGTGGAACATCATTCAGTATGCTTTTTGGAAAGTGGGATGCGAATGGAGTAACCATAGGAAATAAATTCTGTCACAGGGAGAGCATGCAAACTCTGTACAGACAGTGACCAAAAGTCAGGCTTAAATATTGGATTTTGGACCCATGATCATCTATTTTATCATATCTTTACTCAATTTTCTACACGTGTACTTAATAATTTGATTTTTTTTGTTAAATAGGTTACTCTCCATGTCTTCTTGTCATTACAGTTCCTTGAGGTAAACCTACGTCTTAATATGAATTTAGATAGCAAATTAAATAAATGTGCATCACAGAGCAGATAACTGCATCTTGTGTTTCTGTGTTGAGCTAATGTACTTTTCCGATGTCCTTTAACATTCTG
This sequence comes from Protopterus annectens, assembly GCF_019279795.1. Lineage (NCBI taxonomy): Eukaryota > Metazoa > Chordata > Ceratodontiformes > Protopteridae > Protopterus > Protopterus annectens. The sequence goes on from NC_056750.1 coordinate 650,405,050, forward strand.
CCTTGCCAGCCTTCAAGTCTCCCCTATCAAACTCAATGCCATTCATTGCCTGGTTTGGGGGAATTCCCTCAGATCTCCTAGGGTGAGAGCTGTTCAGGGGTCCCATCATCCAAACAGATATCAGGGTGTAGATTTTGCCGGCATCCCACAATGTGATCATTTTGAATGTAAGACCTACTCCTTCCCCTTTGTTGATGACACGGGCAGTGACCTCACTATAGGAACCATCTACTCTCCTCTATCGTCATGTGCATCATGCAGCCAACAGGAGGTACTATCATGGGCCTTAATGGTCAAGTCCACATAATCTCTGCACTGACCCCCATCATAGACTTTATCTCTACCCTACAGCAGTGATGGGGTCAGGGACAACTAAATGAGACAACTAGAACCCACCCTCCTCCCTCTCAGGATGGGCATTCCATCCTCTGAACTGTACCATAAGGCACCAAGATGGTAACAGAACTTGGGTCACCTGGGCCCTAGGCAGGGCTTTATCCATATATCTCATTATTACCACCAGTCCAGCTAGAACAGGTCTACTCTATACTGGTCTCTTATCTCTAAAACAGGGGACATACTCCAGATGAGGGGCACATCTTTCAAAACTGAAACTATTCATTTAAAATTTACTAAATGACATGACTGGATATAAGATATATTTTCATATGACCACCATAACAGAAACTTTTAATGTTTTTAACTTTATGTAATGATTTGAATTTATCTGTTGATTTGGTAAGCTGTGGTTCCTGGTAAGACTGTTTATGTAAACCTGCCCTTCAAAATTAGCTTTGGAAGTACCTTCTATGATTTAGATTTGTAAAAAGTCCAAACTTTTTTTCCTTTTATAATTTGTTGGAATTTTGGTATATTTTAGAGTTATTTTTTATTATTATCATTTTGTTGCTAGTTTATTTATTTATGTATTAATTATCAAGGAGTATTCATGTATTTCTTCTTTACAGACATTTGTACTAGACTATTTATATAGTTTTATTTGGATGGGATTAGGCTTTGTTGAGCTATAGTAATTATCATAAGTATACAACATTTATTTATTTACTTGTTTGTATATTTATTTATCTACTTGTTATTTATTTATAAAGATGAATTTTCATGGGTTTCCTCAAAGGGTAAGTGTTAACATACAATAGTATAGAGGATATGTTGTTCATTTTATTTATTTAGTTTTGTTTTATTTGATGTGGTAGGTGTTTATTATATCTGTAGAACCTAGCATGCATATGGATCTCCATTAGATTATTTATTTAATCATATGTTTTCATATAGACATTTTTTTATATATCTGCAGGTGTATTATGCATATTGCTTTAGAGATATGTAAAAGGGTAGGCATGAGTTAATATAATGTGTATTTTATAACTCAGGTTTTTCAGGGGCTTATATTAGGGTGTGTGTGTGTGTGTGTGTGTGTGTGTGTGTGTGTGTGTGTGTGTGTGTGTGTGTGTGTGTGTGTGTGTGTGTGTGTGTGTTTCTGCATTTACTGTCTTCATTTTTTGTGGTTTATATGTTGAGGGTGCATATATACTTGTGTATGGGTGTACATTGACTGGCATTGTGTTATGTGTGAGGATTTGTGTTTTGCATGTGTACATTTATACATGTGTGTATGTTTGATTATGGATGTTGTGTATTATTGTGGATAGTGATGTAGATAATGACAGTTCTGGTTACTTTTTTATGTTATGTTCTTTGTAAGTTGTATGCTGTAAACATGTGTGTGCTGTCTTGTACTATTTTTTGTGATGGTGGTGGATATGTATTGTGCTGGGAAAGAGTGTTTTGGGGATGCATTGATTTTCTTGTGCTTGTAGAACCTGCTTTATTTATGTTGTTGATTTATAGTAGATTACATATATTTAATTGTTCATTTTATTAGTTAGAGCAGCTGCATTTTAGGTAGCTCAATCAGTTATTTTATAGTTCACTGTAATGTAGATTTACCAAAGAATTCATTAAAAGGCCTGGCATGAGCAGAAAGACCCTGCTCCCATGATGCTGTATTTTACAGTTCAGAGACATGTTAGCCATAGCATATTAAGACCTCACCATCAGCTAATTTGTATGACAGTGAATCAGAGTTATACCCAAGATATGCAGATCATTGCTGATCTGCACATTGCAGAAGTAAATTGATGATCATGTAGCCATTGCTATCACCCCCCAGTTCCTCACACACACACACACACACACACACACACACACACACACACACACACACACACACACACACACTCACAAAACACAAAATACTTACTAATATAGTCTGTAAAGATGTAGATCCATCTCGGTTTGATAGAATGTCGTTGTGACAGGCTATGTGAATAGACAGATAGTTATAGATAGAGAGATAGCTGTAAATATAGATATATTAGTAGATAGATATAGATGTGTGTGGATATGTATTGTGTTGTATATTTAACATTTTTTTGGCCTAGTTTCAATTACATTGGGTAAGATAGCACTGGAAGGCAGTAGGCTGAGACAAGCTGGGAGAAATCCTGGGAAGCCAGGGATTATAACACTGTTCTGTTGTAGCTCAAGGTAAAAGTTGTTTGGGTGCAGCAATTGATTGTTATAAGCCAAGACAAAAGTATTCATTTGCTGTTTCCACATAAACCCAGTTAACCCCTCAAATAATATTTGTTGGCTAATGGTACAGACATAGAGACTGTATTCCTTGACTGCCACCTATCAACTGATGCTTATTATAATAATCTCAGTCAAGTTATCAGATATTGAGTTATGTTTTTGCTAAAGTTCAGTTCCAGAAAGAGTAAAAATCAAATAAAAATATTGCTTGGCTTGTCACACCCACCTAAATTATATATTAGGTCCATAATCACAGTACAGAGTTGAAAAGATGAAAAAATGCACCATTGTCTCATACAATCCAACACACTGCAGTTAAACAAACAGTGACATTCATTAAAAAAAGTGACTGACAATTGCAAAAGCCTTAACAAAGTGGAAGTATACCACTGGTGCCAGCAGGGCATATTTAAGGGCTGAACAAAACAGAACTCAACAACCAACAATACTATTTTGAAGTCAAATATTTAATTTATTGGGATCCAATTTCAGTAGTATCTTGACTTGTTGCATTCAAGAAACAAAATAAATTAACTACATATAAAACTCTTATAATTTTTCATCAAGCATTACGCATTGAAGTTAATTGATAAATTAAACAAAAATATCTGAACAACTAAACTGTTACATATTTAGCATACATTTGAAAAGAAATTCAGTTATTAAAAGAAAAATTCAGAGAATTCACTAGAAATATTTTTAGCAAAGTTTGTTCCTTCGTTCCAATAGATATTATTGCACTGTATTTTAATACATGTGTGACACCCATGCCCTGGCCCAGCAATCAAACAGCCTCAATCCTCACCACTAACACCAGTGAGGGGCGTCTCATATAGGAGGAAAGGATAGGAAATACACACAGTAAAGTGCAATTTCCCTTCAGAGCACACAGAGATCACAGTCAGTCCGGGGCTGGTCGATCACTTGTTTTCCAGGTCCCCAATAAGTTTTCCCACTGGCACAGCTATAGGGTCCAGATCTCAGCCTAGTGGGCAACCTAAAACCTCCAGCACCCTTTCTGTCCAACCAGTGCTTCGTGTCCCTGCCCAAGTAACTCTCACACACACACACACACACACACACACACACACACACACACACACACACACACACACACTCTTTGAGAAGAGTTTATAAAACCACACAGATACTCCTGGGGAAGGCTGGCACAGGTTCTTCAGCTGTGCCCCTTTTTCCCCAGACTATACGGTAATACCAGCTGCCAAAACCCACTAATATTTATCAACTACTCAAAGGCCCTTAAAAGGGTGTCAAATTATTACTGTGCAATATTATTATCCAATTGGTAGTATAACCCAGGGCTAAAGCTATTGGAGTGGCTTTGTACAATTTTACCAAAGGCATGCAAGTACTCTAAAGAGCTTAAATTATCTCTACAAAAACAGCCACAGTTGAAAGAGTTTAAAAATATTTAATAACAAATAGTCAAAACAAAATCAATACTTTTACTACACAGTGCTAGTCAAGAGGTCAGAGATCACAGAGAAATACTTAAAATAATTCAGTAGTACAGTTCTGATATCACAGAAAAACACTTAGTCTAATCTTTCTAGTTTCTAGCTATTTCTAAGAGAAAACACAAGTCTAAGATAAATTTACATATAGAGCAAGACAGTGCTGGTGAGTTGGATGGTCAAGACAAAAATGATTAATGCTCTCTGATTCTCTCTGTTTTTAAAATCACATTCCTGGTTCACATTACATCATTCTTCACACTTCCCTGGGTTCCCAGGCTAACAGAAACTACATTTACATTCTTCACCTCTTGGCAGAAACCAGAGCAATAAAGGACACTTATGCATGCAAATTCTGGCCATTGACTCTGGCCTTAAAACAATAGGCAGGATGCCTCACTCTAGACTTACTGTCTCCGAGTTTTAACATCAAAGGGTCACAATATGCTTTACTTGGTCAGTAGAGTGCACTGTTGTTACATTTTTTCCAGTTCCACATGTAACACTGTTTTTACCATTTAAGACAACAAGCCTGTGGTTTACATTAATATTTACAGATGACAGAATTATCTCCAAAATTCTGTCTGGCTAGGCTGGCAGCCTTCATCTATCTTCACCCAATCTTCACATGTGTATTTTTTTTTTATTTTGTAGCAACTAATATATTCTTTAATATGGCAATTCTAAATCCAGCCATTAAATAATTAAGTTCTTCCATTTTCTGACAATGTTATTAAAAAAAAACATCAATATAAGCATCAACAAAATTATAACATTTTGGAGACAAATGAGAAAAGTGCAAGTAATATCACATCCCATTTAGTTACACTTTTATGTGTATTTTGCTTTACAAATAATATCGTTAGTCACTTATTACTCAGTGAAATGCTACATATGATGAACCGATCTCCATTCAAGTGAAATAGTGGAGTAATCACAAATAATAAGCAAATCTTTTACTGTGTGTAAGACCAGCTTATCCTGTAAGGTGTTTCTGTATGAGACATTCCTTCTTAGCTATAGGATTTATTTCAGTCCCAAAATATAAAAATCAAACTCAGCAACATACAATGTACTTTTAATAAAACAAATTAAAAGCAAAGCATGGTGGCTGGATTTATTTCAGATCCTAATCACCTGATAAACCTTCATTTTTTTATTGTTTGATAACAGGAATTAAATATATGTGATGGAGTGTCTACAAAACAAAGTGCCCATTTTTTCATTTGCTTAATTCATGTATGGCAAAATAGGCTTGTTTGCAAATTAATTTTTGAAAAAATAATTCCTAATCAAGTGATTCTTATAAGCCTTTTGATTTACTCTCTCTTGTAAATATTTAATTATATAATTTAGGCGATTTATGAAGGAAGCTTATAAAAATGAAGGCAAGACGCCCAGGTACTACATCTTCTGGAGCACAGTAACTTAAACATTTTGGAATCAAAGTGATTTTGGAAGTTATTAAATTCTATGTGGTAAAAAATAACTGGGCTTGGTGGTCTAGAATTGTATTCCTCAGAGAATGAGGAAATGACCCCATTATATTTGTCTGGTGTTACCTTTCTGATATGATGGCATGCTGCATCAAGCATACTGCCTCATTCTAGATATCTGCACCTGCAACATATTATTGTTAGCACAGCATGATGGGGGAAATCAGTATATCTATTTATTTATTTATTTACTCACTCTTCAGTGAATAGATTAGTCCCACTAAGCCAGTGTGTTTTTTTTAAGGCAAAACCTGAGGTGGTACTCATACTGAAAAGAGGAAATTTGGCCAGGGCACTGGGGAGCTTCCACTACTCTTCACTAAGTGCTGTAGAATCTTTTACATACATCAAAATGTCCACCAGCTCAGGTAGATATGGGCTCAGTTTAAATTCTGATCCAAAGAACAGGACACTCAAGAATGCAACACCCCTTATACTATACTGCAGTATCATTATTGGAAAAATTAATCCATTTACTTGGTGTGGGAATAGAACTTATAGCCTTCTGTTCCTCCAACACCAAAGATAAGTGTGGAAGCTCTTTGAATACTGAGTCAGCAATATGGTGACTCTCCTGTAGATATGGGCTCAGTTTAAAGTCCCATCCAAAGGACAGGACACTCAAGAATGCAACACCCCTTATACTATACTGCAGTATCAGTATTGGAAAAATGAATCCATTTACTTGGTGTGGGAATATAGCTCATAGCCTTCTGTTCCTCCAGCACCAAAGATAAGTGTGGAAGCTCTTTGAATATTGAGACAGCCGTATGGTGACTCTTTGTGAACTATGACAGGATAGTGACATGGGACAGGTGTAGAGAGAGGTCTGACATTGGTATATGATATTTCATTCCTTTTGAGACTTTGATTTAATTTAAATGTATGAAATTTCTTTAAAAAAAAATATGTCCTGTCTTACTAAGAGGTGTAGCTGTGTTTCATTCTCTTATAACAACCTACTTTTTCCTCTAACATTTTTACTTGAAGTTTATTTCCATGAATAGCCTGTATATAGAAAAGTTCTTCAGTGAAGAAATTAAAACATATGTTCTTTTTTTCTGAGTAAGCTGTGTCAGTTATTCTGGTATGGAAACAATATTTAACTCAGATTCTAAATTATTTCTTACAGAAATAGTGGTCTGCTTTGCAAGAATATATCAACTGGTATGTTTTCATATTAAAACCAAGTACTGCATCTTAAAGGGAGTAGTGACATTATAGCAGTGTTAAGACACAAGACACAGTATGCTCATATCTTTCAACTGTCCAGATTTTCACAGAATGTCTAGATTGTTGCCTCATGTTTTGGTCTCTTCCTCATACAAATTGTGGCTTTCTGGCAAATCACTGAGGAATAAAGTCATTAAATAGGGTTATAAATTTGAGTTTCAGACTTTATATCCTTCAGAAAATTTATGCTAACATGCATGCTGTTATTCTAGCAACTCTATATGTTTATAAGAGCAATATATGAACTCTGTCCCTATTTTTGGACCTCTGTCCCTTCATTATTTTAGGCTTTGTCCACATTTCTTGCACTAGGAGATTGAGCGGTATGAGTATAACACATTAGGAAAATGTTACTACAGTTGCAAGACCTGCAATGTAAGAGGGGATTTTCTATAGTGTTTTAGTGATACTACACAAGTACAACTAAAATCATGTCCCTCTGACATGTATGCCACTCCATGCTTTTTTTTTTTACAATTTTCTAATGAATATATATATTTTTTTGCATCTTACTACCTGCTGGTCATCAGCTTACCATACTCCATTGGCCCATTTCTTTCCCATGTCAAGAGCTGTTCCCAACTCATTCGTCACATCCCTTACGTGGTCAAAGCAGGTCATGGGGATATCCATCTGGAAAGCCATTAGGGCATTTTTTGTAGATGCAACCTAACCCCAGCCCATAGTGGTGATGTCATTTCACCATAGAGGGACTGCCAAAACCCCTTATACAGAGGCATGCCCACTTCCCAAAACACACACGCAAGGGCTTTAGCACTGGCAAGGTAGATCTCTCCTCCAGAGTCCTGTTCTCCTACATGTTTCCCCTGGATTACAAGGTCACATTAGGGGGGAGGAGCCACCACAACCCTTCCTCCCTTCCAGGAGAGTTCATCAACATAAGTCACATATCTCTCCCTCACCTCTTCTTGGCTCTTCCAACTTCCTGAGCTATTAATCAGTTTTAAGTCGTTTGAGTGATAGTCAGGTCTTTATCCCTCTGTGCCACAGAGCCAGGGTAACAAGTCCTTTTTTCTAATATATTTATTATGTTTTCCTTCCTATGTCTCCACTGTAAATGGGCTATAGTAATGGCTAGCCTGTTTAAAAAAGGCATAGATAAATAAGGTAATAAATGTGGCTCCCACTGTATTTCACTGTAAAAGTAATATACTGTAGTTTTTCATTTCACCACAAGGTGGAGCTCCTTTTCAGGTATATAAAAGACAAATTAGAAAGTGAAAGAGAGAACTGGAACACTAGCTGAAGGAGGGAAGACTGAAACATGTAGTTGAAGGGAAAAGGGGACTTGCAGCATGACTGGATTTTCTTTTCCAGTGCCTTGGGACAGGAAAGTGAAGTAGCAGATTGTATTTGCCTCTTGCTAAAATCCTGGATGATGGTATTTTGCGAAAACAGGAAAGAAGTCTGAAACCAGTAGTTCCATGCCTGCTATGATTCAGCAAGAAAAGGAGTTCCCTTGGGACTAGTACAGAGAAGCCATAGATGATTACCAGAGTTTAGGTAGGTGATTTTTCTACTTTGCTCATCATAGGAACCACAGTGCCTGGTCACTAGGATATTCTCAACGGAGTGGTGAGAGGCTCTGGCTGTCATTTTATATTTTATAAGATTGTAGTTCCCCCCTAAATGCTTTGTGGATTACAAATAACAGGGATCCATATGAGCTCCAACTTGGGCCCCATCATGTTAGCAGCAAGACTGTAAGTAGTCACTGGCCAGTGAACAAGATATAATAGAGTGTTTCATAGTTGGTCTGCTTAGAATTGATAAAGGGGGTAGAGGGTATTAGTACTGCTAAATGACATTGCATTCTCTCATATTTGTATTGTGGCACTATAAATCTTTATTGTTCAATGATAATGCATTTTGCCTTGTTAATACTGTTGCCTTAAAGAATCTTTACTGCTCAGTGACATTGCATTTTCTCATATTTGTATTGTTGCATTATAAATCCTCATTATTCAATGACACTGCATTTTGCTCATGCTAGGAGTGCTGCCTTCAAGAATTTTGCTGCTTAATGGCATTGCATTTTCTCATATCTGTATTGCTGTATTATAACTCTTTTATTGCCTAATGACATTGCATTTATTTCCCATGTTTGTATTGCTGCATTATAAAGCTTTACTTCTCACTGATATTGCCTTCTTTGTGCATGTTTGAATGTGAAGACCTTTTTCTGTTGAGTTTTGGGGAAGAGGGTGAATGTATGTATTTATATTAGAATTATCACAGCATGACTCTATACTCTTTTAAGTGCACATTAATGTTCAGTGTCTCATTGAGAACCTGGAGAGACATCAACATCAGCTCAGTTCTATCTTTTATTTTCCGGACTTGCAGGAATGTGTGTGTGTCCCCCCTAAATTTCTGTTATTTTTCCAGCACTGTGAATTTGATTCCTGTGAAGTTTGGGCAAATAGAACTGTGTTAGCCAAAGGCATTCAAACTGTCCTGTTTGTGTATTGCTGCAGTGTGTTCTTTAATATGACTCTCATCCTTCCCAGTTCCCGATATAGAAGTAGCGCAAGCACAGTGTAATTTGCATTTTTCACTTGCAGTGTCAGTGTCAGTGTGTATGCTGAAGCTGTGTTTGCGTGGAAGGGGTTGCGTTGTTGCCTTTTTTTAGTTTTCACAGGTGTACACAGGTTTTGCCGCAGTCAGACATTCCAGGTTCTGCCAATACTTCAGCTTCCTGGGCTCTGATACTTTTTTTATTCCTCAACTATTCAGAAGAGGAAGAGGTGAATTTGAAGTTCGGGATGTCCCAAGTCCCAAGGTCAGGGTCTTTCCTTTTCTCCTTCCAAGATGTCCCAATTGTTGTGGTGAGGACCCCTCTGACATATCTGTGGACTGTGAAGGAAATGGAGGAAAAAGACACCCAGTCCTTTCTTTTTTCTGTGCTTGCCCTTGCTGCAAATCCCTTTTCCAGGATTGGTGGGTACCTGGAGTGTCTGTGCTGTATGATCTCTTGGAACAGGTTGTCTACTAAATACTCTGGGTAATTCAAATATATTTTGTAAAATTTTTTTTTTTTTGCACACAATCCCTTTTTGCACACAGTCCCCTTTTTTGCACACAATCCCTTTTTGCACACAATCCCTTTTAGTATGCACACGGCACCACAAGGCTATTACTGTCTGACTAATTTACCTTATGTAACTGCGATTGTAATGTTAATGAAAATGCACACAGCACCCTGCTTGTTCACACTTTACTATTGGAAAGGAACTGTTGTTAATTTAAATGGCCTGCTAGAACTAATGTATATAAAGGAAGTGAAAATGGTTGCTCATAGTTATGAAAGATGTCTTTCTGAAGAAGTCTTGATAATAAATAAGACGAAAGCGCTAAAGTACTACAAGAGTTTTTGGTGTGATTTACTATTTTTTGAATGCTGTTATTGTCACGAAGTTAATTTCTTAGTTAAAATTTCTTTAATTTTAGGTGTATATATATATATATATATAGGTGCCTTCTGTGCAGAGTCTGCATGTCCTCCCTGCATTCATGTGGGTTTCTGCCAGGTGCTCCAGTTTCCTCCGACATTCCAAAGACATGCGTCTGGAGCATTTCTCTCTGGGCCTCCACTGAAAATGGGCTCTGTCCCAGTTGGACTTTCCTGGTAAACAAATGTTAAATAAATAAATAATTATAAGTCATGTTATGGGATATATGTTTGTCTTGAAAAGGAGAAACTTTCTTTTCCAAATATTATAAAATAAGTTGTCCAAAAGGACACTTTTTAGACTAGCAATCTTTCTGACTTTTTGTGTGCTTTACCCCCCCACACACACACACAATCTATGCAGGCAAATACCTTCTCTACCATTACTTAGATATAATCACTTCCAAGATAATTTTATTAATTTCTGGGAAAGAGCCTCAAAGCCTTTCGTGAATCAGAAGCTTACAAAGTCAGTGAGTATTCTGGTGTACTAAAATGGTCTTCATGAAATTGTACCACTTCCTATTTTATCAAAAGCTGTTTAAATACATGATTAAAAGCAACAAGTTTAGTTGTTTTAAAATCCTAATACCGAGTTTTTGAAATGCACTCTTTGTTTGGGTCATGCTAAACTAAGGTCCTCTAAACCGGACTACTAAAACCAAATGATAACATAAATGACATTCATAGCAGCTTTCTATAGCATTGTTCATTCAGTGGCAGGCTGGCAGCCTTTACTCAAATAGCCCTTCCACAGCCTTTTTGTTCACTTGATAGTAATAAAACTCCTAGTTTATGCAGTAGCAGCAGCATTGAAATTACACCTTTACAAACAACATGTTCCCTCAGCACTTTGTAAAAACACCACTGACTGGGCTTTTGAATGGCCTGCAAAAATTGTTAGCCACTTAACATAATGATCACTAGACTGTTGTTTGTAAAGTGAAGCATTTTATAGCTATATGACATGACAATGAACACACAAGTATCAAATCCATCAATACAAAAATATATATAATAACATCAACTATTTAAATGTAAAAGTTGACTTCCATAAAAAAACACATAAACATAGAAGTTCCCAATACTACCTTTACTTAAATGTGCTAACTCCATGGTTGCACAACTATTCATTTATATTCATTTATTTATTTATTATGTGTTTATGTAGTGCACTGACTGTAATGGACCATTTGTAGGAACCCCCTCATGAACAGAATCACATAAGAAATGAGCAAAATGTATTTACAGGTACAAGGATATGCTAAAAAACATATACATATTTACAGATGCAAGAATAGGCTACAACATGAAGTTCAAAAAGCAATTTACAATGTCAAAACATGGTTGGAAAAATGGAATCTTGCTTAGCAGGGTGTTTTAGATAAGATACAGCCATATCTTATGACTGAGATGGCTTATGCTACTGGGATAGAAGCATATCATTATACAGAGCGGTATGAAGACATTAGAATCGGGGATGAGAATAGTTGCAAGAAAGGATACTATGGGGGAAAAGACAGAAAAGGTGAGACAGCTGTGCAGAAGGAAGAGGAGTAGAAAGAGGAAGTGTGAGAGATACAAAGAGAAGAGGGAGGTAGGATAAATGAGAGGCAGTAAGTGAGGGGATGACAAGATGAGATATAGAAGGATGAAACAGAGATAAAGGGGTGTGAGGGAGCTGCAGTGTTCATGTAACCATCCCCTATATTTCTAAAAAAATGTTCATGCTCCCTCTGAAGAAACAGTATAATTTTACTGTAACTGCAGTTCAAACAAGGCAAAACAAACAAAAACTCCTTGGTCCAAACTATACTGCAGCAAATTCCAGCTCCATACATAACATGAGAAACTGATGCAAATCATACACAAACACTGGTACTATCTGTTAGACGCATTCACTTGCCCACTTTAACCCAATGATCACATGATCACAGATTTGACAAACAATACTCTGAGGAAACCACATCGTCCCTGATCATATTTTGAAGGTTGCAAATCTGGGTAACCAGACCACTGCAAATTTAAAGTTAGTATGGTGAAGATTCCTAACACATACCTTTCAACTGTCCCTGATTTTGACTCAGATTTTAGCTCTGTCCCTCTTAATTCCTCCTAAAACTGGTGACTTTTGGTGAAAAGGTGGTGAACTACCCTTACTAAATAATAACAGTAATTAAAGTTCTAGATTTGTTTTACTTCAGAAAATATATATTAATTCACATTCTCTTGTTTTCTCAATGTCTCAAGTTAATAGTATTAATATTTTAAAAGTGCCCTTGATTGTTCCTGATTAATTCTGGATTTGTCCCTGACTGGTTGACAGCTATGTGGAGACATTACTATCCTTTGTCGTGTTACAATTTTAAATCTGAAGAACTCTGTAGCATGCTACAGGGAGCATCATATTCCGTCTACGTCTTTTAGCCCTACAGCATTGCAAGATGTATTATTTTATGCAAGCCAAACCATTATTTCACATTTGGCACCATGACTGACACCAGTTTAGTCATTTTCTACAAAACCTCACACATACACACACACACACACAGACACTCACTGCCTTCAATAAGGCATTTTAGCATTTTGTGGCTAAACATCAAAACCTGTTTATAAATTCAGAATATTCATGAGCTCATGAGGAACCCTAAGACAAGTTGTTTTTCTAATTTACTAGAGCATAAACTTAATGCCAGCCGAATTTATAAACTAATCTGTAAATTCAGCTGTGCAGAAGTATTTTTTGTTTGTGGAAAGCAAGGAAACAGCTTCATTTGCAGAAGAGTTCTGCGGCATTTTAACTTTTTTCTTTCTAGATTTTATTGTTTCGTTTTGTATATGTTTGTGATCTAACCATTATTTAGGGGGTTAACTCTGCCACAACAAAAGTAGCTATGCTGTTTACAAATCCAGCATCTTTACTGATATAGTAGTGTATTGCAAGTTAATCAGATTTAAATAAAGAACCCATATTACTAACAGAAGGCATATGCTTGGACCATTCCACAGAAATCAGCAATGAAAGCATTCTTTGTTCTGATTAACAGACAAGGTCTGGCTAGCTTTGACACTACAGCTGACTGAGGAAGGCAGGATCTGGCTGTAGGCCATGGTTAATGTTAGTAGGATATGTAGTTTGATGTATTCTTTTACTCATGCCTTTATCAAGCTCTGGTATTACAGTATTAGGACACATCAGCATCACTCATCATATATTACAGAAAACCTCCTTAGTGCTAATCAACAGCTGTTCTCCCTATTTCTAGCTGTGGTTTCTGTAGACAATCTCGTCTTGCAAACAAGGCACTGAGGTATTTCATAGCAATTTCTCCATGAAGGAGAGGCATTTTTTCCAATTCCTGTTCGAAGAGTTATAGACAAGAATCCCATTTTGCACAGCAAAGGAAATAGTCTGGAGTCAAAGTGCTGGTAATGCAGAAGAAATAAACTTAGAGCACAAAGACACCACTATGATACTCGTTGCTTCACCAATTAATCAGAGTGGAGAAACTGACATTTGATTAATCCCCCCCGTCTTTCTCCTGTTCTGTCCCCACACACACACACACACACACACACACACACACACACACACACAAAATTCCTGAGTGAACATCTGTCATATAATGTACAGGATTTGATACCTTTGTACATCAAAGGATCAAGAGAACAGAGAGCTTGAGGTGCTGCACAGACCCTTGCCCAAAAATGGCTGCACTTCTCTGGACAAACAGAAGTGTGATCATGTGCTACAATATTGTCACCTGACCTGTAAAACTGAAGAGCTAGGTCTGCATCCTATGAATTCTGTCAGCCATAATGTAGAAGCTGTTTTACATAAATTCATTATGTTCATTGCTATAAACAAAATGAGACACTGACTTACTGAACAGTTCTTGGTTAATGGTTTCACTTTCCTTGTTAATGATATTTCTTTCCTGTTTTAAATTCTTGTTGCTACAGTTTCACGCTTCTCAGGTACTACTACAGTAAGTTGAAAACCGAATAGTCCTGTTAACACTGTATTACTCTACAAATAACCTGATGGATTTATACTCCTTTGTTGTTCTCTATGCTGAAGACGCTACAGCATGAGGACAGTACTGTCCTATATAAAGCGTCACTTTGGTTGGCAAAGCATACGGTTACCTATACTTCACCATCACTAAATTCACCATGTTACTCAAAAAACAAAATAAATAAAAACATACCTTTTTTGGCTGTGTCTTCTGGAAAACCTGTTGATTCATGTTACAGGCATTCTGTTTTGGTCGCCTCTCACTGGAAATTAAACTTTCACCATGAGAGGACTGCACATAATTGTATCACAGTGGTTCCTGGGAAATAAAAGGAAAATCTGAACTTTAGTGCCATCAGCTACTCTCATTAAATCAGTGTAATATTAACTGAGAGCAAGAAAGAACATCAGATTGTGAATAAGTTAAACACATTAACTCCAATTCGGTCAGTCCCTTACTTCTCAGCAGCATTTTATTCAGTGCACATGCACATGCATGCACTCGTACACACACACACACACACACACACGCACACGCACACGCACACACACACACACACACACACACACACACACACACACACACACACACACACACACACACACACACACACACACACACACACACACAGACACAGACACACACACACACACACACACACACACACACACACACACAGACACACACACACACACACACACACACACACACACACACACACACACACACACACACACACACACAGTTAATCTTCCATGGCTACTTTCCATCTGCTTTCTATCTTTCCTTTCCAAGTACATCAAGAGAAAAAAATTACACTCCTGCTAGCCATCCCCATAGTTAAACCAAAGCAAACTACAGTTTTGCCAAAACCACAAAAAACTGAAAAACAAATAGTGAAGAAAAGCTTCTGCTATTGTTAACGGCTCAAAACATGTATTTTTCCAAGGAAAGAAATGTAGGTTGAGCAGATGTCAGCAGCCTTATTTCCCCACTTAATCCAGCAATGCCCTCCAAGTAACAACACTGGTAATTGAATGTGTATATGTTTTCTGAGCTCAGTACTGCTGGAAAAATCAGCAAGCAGTAGCTGTCAAAATGCAGATCGGGATGGGAGGAATGGTATATGTTCTTTTATAATACAAAAAAAATCTGAGGTAGGGGAAAGGTGCTTGCTTTATTATAATATAGGAAGTCTGGGTTTCAGTCTCACATATGGAGAAACCTCCTTCTAACAAGCAATGCTTAAGCATTTTTCTCAGCTGACTGACAGCACCTGTAATATGAAGGGTTTGTTTTAACCAAGGAAACTATATATATAGCAGATAAAAATGTCTGTGGGAGATGAATCACATATTAAATTACTTATTTTTCCTCTGCATGTGACGCACTAAAAATTAAACATGTGACTGTAAGGTGGTGGTTAAAACCAACAACCAGCCTATATTATCATTAAACTTCTAAGGAGATACTGCAGTTTAAAACAGACTAATACTTGTAACATTTAGAATAAGAGAAGAAAGGGAAGAAGCATCTTAAAGCATTTTTGATCATGAAAGATATGAAGTTAAATCATTTCAATTGCTCATGCATCTAATGTTTTAATGCATTGTTAATTGTCTTGTAATTATGTAACAAAACTTTGCATTTGCAATGGTTAACTGTTGAAGCAAACATGTTTTAAATAATCTTGTTGGAGAGCAAAGGAATGAGAAACTACGTATATTTGTTTTTCCCCTTCTACAAATATGAAATGTATGTATTAGTGTGCATGTAAAGCAGATGTGCCAATCATCCTCAACTTTTTTTTTGTGAACGGTCCTGACTTTGATGAAATTCTAACATCTGATATAAAAATATTCACAAACGTCTCATTTTCTTTCTGCAGATGTCTGTTTTGAAATAAAATATAAGTAAATGAAATACATTTTAAATATAAAATGATATTGAGTTGTTTTGGGAATTTTGTTTTTCTCAATGTAAGTTTCAGTACAGAAATAATGGCTGTAAATAAACTAAAGCTGAGTATTTTGAAATATGTTGAGTAGAAACTTTAATCTGGAAAATCATTTTGCACGTGGACATGCACATATATATGGGGCAATCACAAGCTCATGTTGCTTGCTTTTATTTTCTTTTGCAACTTCAACATTTTTTCATGCCAACAGTATATGCTAATGAAATTTAATAAGCTAACTACAAAACTACAGAAAGGCTGGTACTATTACTCTAGGGAATCAAGATCAGGCACAGAAACTTATTTTTGGTACAGGTCTTTGGCCTATCTGTATGTCAATAATTGCTCTCTTGTTTTACAACATTTACATGTGTGTGATCGTCAGATGAAATAGAACAATCTAATTGGCATTGTAACATAGGGTTAGAATACAGTTCACTTAAGACTTGGATTAGAATTTACAACCATACACTTTTTTCTGTTACTAATTTGAAAAGCATTACTCATTATTCATTAGATCTGAAAACTAATTTAAAAAATGCAATATTACATAAATTACTACAGCTGCCTGGGGGGGGGGGGGGTTCAGAACCTAGAATTTATATAAAATAGCTACTAAAAATCAGTGAGAAATTAACAGTGTAATCAAGTCTAGCTAAAAAGTGTTGTAATGCATTATCAAACATGTCTAATACTAGGCCAGTGTGTTTTACATCAATTATCTGCTGAGTATTACATAAGAGAAAAATAGGAATTAGCCAAATAATAAGCACTGTACTATATAACAGATACATGTATCATTTTAACAAAGTATCCACTGTTTGAAGTCTTTAGCATTTATCCTTTTTATCCCTTTCTGCCAGGGAGGATTCTCCTGTCTTGTCTTATTTACCTTACGAGATGAAATAAACTGTTGTTCACTCTTAATTTGCCAGACATGATATACGACCAGAGCTCAATCATTCATGTCTGAAGATCCCAAATTGCAACTTAATACTCAGCATTTATAGACAGTATGAACCACAGTCCAATAAAGTTGCAAATCAGCATTGTCTGTTACCTGTTATTAATGGTTTCTTGAAGGGGGTGGGGCAGAGAGAAGTATGAATGCAATATCAGTATTTACCCAGGCAGAACTTCTGTATCATTACTGCAAACCAGAATAAGAGGAATTCCATCACTAAACTGTTTAAGCAAGCCAAACAAAAATCAAAACACACACATCTGAGTAAGAAAAATAAGAAATGGTTTTAATATAAGTTAAATATAGGTAAGTGCTTCCTCAGCTGAGTGTGAGTTCGAAAGTTATTACTGCAAACCATGCAGGTCTAATAACTGCATGAAAAATCTGTATTTTGTTGTATCTTGGAATGTAAATAGCTCTTTTATTCTATTTCTCTCAAGTAAATTTGAACATCCCATCCAATAATTAGGTATAGCAATGCTTTACAATACATGTTTGTCTCAAAAAGGTAATTCCTGGTTAACCATTCTTGAACAGGTTATATACCAATTAATCTAATCTGATTATCAGGTCTTCCATCCCCTTGCATTAAATTACTTAGTGTTCCATCCTGCAACATATAGCCAAACCTGAACGTAATGGACAGTGTAAATCTTCTTCTTCTTCTTTCGGCTTTTCCCGGTTAGGGGTCACCACAGCGGATCATCTGTCCGCTCATGATGTTTATTTGTTGGGCAGGGCTAACTTGTACATATTCTTGCAACATTCTTTAAGACTATGCAAATCCAAACATACATTTGTATTTTCATTTGTTTCATATCCAGCTAAGTGTTCTGTGCAGAAGTGTTTCTTTTCAAGGGTGATCTAAAAGCAGTGACTGGTTAGGCAACTTAACAAAGTCTAGTTTGGAAAGACCACAAAGAGGATGTGATAACAGTGATAAAAGCATGAGAACATATTCAACATATGTACTGAGCGGGCTTGTATTTTAAGGTATCCCAGATGAAGGTAGTAACTGTCAGTCTTTGTGTACATGCCTTATTAAATTACTACACTTACTACACTTACTCTTTTATGACTATCTGTTGAAAATTATACTCCATCTTATGTGATCCCTTGTCTTGCCTTTCTTCAAAAACACTTCTTTACCTTGGCTAGATTGTGTTAATTGGCTGCTGGCTAGTAGGGGCTGATTCTTTTGAGCTTTTTAAAAAAAAGTTGTCTAAGGTTATATCTTCTGGTATTTATGCCCTAACTTTGAGAGGATTTCTGTGTATACACACTGAGCAGAGTGGAGGAGGGGCGTTGACTACAACTTTGAGCTGAGATATATAAGTATCCTGTTTTTTGGATTATTTATACTGATTATTGTTTCTAGCAATTTATATATAGCACTTTTTATTGCATGCTGCATAGTTTTTAGTGGGATTCAGGCACCTAGGCGGTGCGACATCCACCTGTGAGACAGCTGGATGTGGACACATGGCAGGATGACAATTCAACTGCAGTGACAAAGGACTGTGGACAATTCCCTGTCAAAATTGAGGGAACCCCTACACCCTAACCACAGGAGGCACATACAAACCACCACAGTGATACACTGTGCACCCCCTTAGAAGCCACCATGTGCAACAGTTAGTGGAAAATCTCACTGGGATAGCATGCCACGTGGGCAGGAAAGTGGTACCATGGAACCCATGTGCTATGGGCAAAGCCTTTATTAATTGAATATGCAATGTGATGTGTGTGCTTGGTGCATAATGGAAACCCAGACAGTATCATAATTTGTAGAAATGTGCCAAAGCACGGAGGAAATCCTGCACATTAGTGTAGTCACACTTATGTTGTAAGATGTGCTTTAGGCGACGCTCCCTTACTACAATAGCCTTCCTACGCGGTGTTACAGGCATTCCCTCAGAAGAGATTCACGCCGGTAATCCGCCAAGTTCTGCTCCTGCTGCAGAACACACAGAAGGTCAGCTAGCTGTACAGTAGGGTGACCCAGTAATACCTTCAGCCGACGATGCCATGCCTCCACCTGGTTGTTAGTGGACGAAGTCCATCTCAGAGACATCGGACACATTCCAAAACCGCATAGGGTATGACGATGGCAGTCGTACTGAACAGCGGGATGCATACTTGCATGGTTGGCCTCGGACATAATGATGGTCTAGAAATACACTGGGCTGAGCAATATCGTAAAAAAGCCACAATCTTGAGAGCATCCGATGGGAAGCCACAATGTCCAGAAATGCAGGGACAACATCATCCAAAGGTAGGAATGCCAACGCTATCAGCTTGCAGATGGCAATGGAGAAAGCAGTGTCCGTGACAAGGTTGTGATGCTGGATCTGGCGCCAGATGATCTGTGCAAATGGAATAGGCATCCCTTCAGAATACTGGGGGAATGCTTCCGGCTGGCATGAATTGCTGCCTTCTCAAAATCAGTCATAATATACTGTGGTGACAAAGTGCATCCTTGTTCAGCAGCCATACCCTCAGCACCTCCCACAAAGTGGTGTATGCAGACCACTTCCGTGTCATGAGACAGTACACCAGGGGTACAATCCTCATTGAGGTGGGGTGCCAATACAGCCATGTAATGTATATAGCTGGCGACATATATC
Source organism: Protopterus annectens (assembly GCF_019279795.1). Taxonomy (NCBI): domain Eukaryota; kingdom Metazoa; phylum Chordata; order Ceratodontiformes; family Protopteridae; genus Protopterus; species Protopterus annectens. Next base: position 650,424,909 of record NC_056750.1, read on the forward strand.
AGCCCGTGGGAAAAGTGCCATCACCAAGAACGATGTCGGACCTGCACAGGTCAGTCAGGTTCTGTGTTGTAGTAAGTACTACCAAGGAAGCAGTACCATCCATATCTGACCTTCTACGGGATGAAGCTGCCACCACGGAGTGGATACTGGCTGGCATCAATATCTGCAAGAGTTGCTGGAGGTGTAGCCATGGATGCCTGCTCGCTGCCGTACCCTGGTGATGCGACAAGGCATCTCCTGCAGTACGTTGTCATCTGCTGTGCCTAGGACACTCTGCATTACCAAGCTTGGCAATTCATTATCAGTTACCGCCCTCTGCCACAGTTCTGCTCACAGTGTAGCCACTTGGGCCATTGTTGCATTCGGGCCATGCTGGTGTGGCAGTGATTTCAGCAAGTCCTCACCCTCTTCCTGGTGAACAGTGATGGCACATCCTCTGCATGCCTTTACTCTCGGCTCGATACATGCCCAGTACCGTTTTGGTGGTGTCTCACGCCCAAATGGTAGAGGTACCCCTCCACCACCAGCATGGGTTTGCCACGTTGGCTGGGCACTGTGCTGTATCTGTTGCCAATCAGACCGGGGCTATACAGATACATACATTCCAGCATGGTAGCAGCACTTGTAGACGGTCTCTCAGAATCCATCACAGCCGGTGGAGCTTGGTATGGGATATACTACTGAACTTGGAGCAAGTCCCTTCCAGACAGTAGGTCACTCGGCTTACACCTCCTTGTCCTATACCGTGTGTATTAACGCTGTCTGTCACAGTGGCTCTGTACAGCTATGTGCACTCCAACCGTCTCTGACTGCCTCTTCCCTATGGTTTCAATGTCTGCAGTTAACACATCCCTGGGGTTGCCATATGCTTGTACTCTGTTTGGAGTCCACGATGCCTAATTGCAGCACAGGTTCTGTGTGTACTGCGCCAACCCCCTTTAAGTCCCAGTTGTTGCTGCTAGCCAATCACGGTATAGGGCCTGGTGTCTGTTTAAGTGGCAGATGTTACATAGGGAGGTACCTCTGTCTTGCACCCTTGTCTTCCTACATGGGACTGCGTACCTGTCTATACTCCTGTTACAGGGACAACTTGCCGTGTTTAGCAAAACCTGCATGTCTTACACTAATGTGGAGTGGGAGATGGGTTACAGCTACTATATCCCCTGCAACTGGGTTAATATGTCATGCTTTACCAGGTTGGCTTTAGCAGGATAGGTACTGTTTGTTGCAGGCATGCCTGTTATTTGGGTTTGCCCAGTACTACAAACCCCCTGCTGTGACATGCTTACTACTTGTACACTAACAGGTGTTTCCCTAGATTATAGTGTGTGTGGACTATTGACTCTGACACTGCTTTGTCTGTACCTTTAAGGGTTTAGCCTGACACATGACCTGCTATTCTATGCAGCATTTCAGGGTAAGGTGTGCTGTGCATTACTCTAAGTGATGGGGATTTTACTTCCTGCTACTGTTTGCTGTGTTTGCGTGGACAACTGGGGCTGTGACAGTAAGTACTTGTGTATTATCTGCTTTTGCATCAGTTTTGTAGCACTACCGTTGTGCCGTTTATCGCCCGATCAGCGTGTGTTTGCGTATGCTATGTGTTGACAGCTGCGTGTTTGCTCTAGGGGCCGTCTGCTTTTATGTGTTTTCCCACCGTCGCATTGATTTCGGCAGCACCACTCTACAGTTTAGTGGTGCTGCGGCCTTCTGGTTTTGGCGATGTAGCTCGCGGGCATTTGTCTCGCGATCTACACGCCGGAACCCTTTTTAGTGTATTTTATTGCTATTAACTAATCTGCATGGGTAACTGACTTGTTTGCAGTTAAAAGTATTCTGTAGAGTCTCTTTGCTCCTTTATCTGTTTAAAAACTTTCATCTTGTGGCTTTCTGTAGTGTTTACTGTCTGTAGGCTAATAGCTTTAGTATCTGCACAGGTAACTGATTTGTTTGCAGTTAAAAGCATTCTGTAGAGTCTCTTTGCTCCTTTATCTATTTAAAAACTTTTGTTTTGTGGCTTTCTGTAGTGTGTACTGTCTGTAGGCTAATAGCTTTAGTATCTGCATGGGTAACTGATTTGTTTGCAGTTAAAAGTATTCTGTAGAGTCTCTTTGCTCCTTTATCTGTTTAAAAACTTTCATTGTGTGGCTTTCTGTAGTGTTTACTGTCTATAGGCTAATAGCTTTAGTATCTGCATTGGTAACTGATTTGTTTGCAGTTAAAAGCATTCTGTACAGTCTCTTTGCTCCTTTATCTATTTAAAAACTTTCATTTTGTGGCTTTCTGTAGTGTTTACTGTCTGTAGGCTAATAGCTTTAGTGTCTGCACGGGGTAACTGATTTATTTGCAGTTAAAAGTATTCTGTAGAGTATCTTTGCTCCTTTATCTGTTTAAAAACTTTCATTTTGTGGCTTTCTGTAGTGTTTACTGTCTGTAGGCTAATAGCTTTAGTATATGTATGGGTAACTGATTTGTTTGCAGTTAAAAGCATTCTGTAGAGTCTCTTTGCTCCTTTACCTATTTAAAAACTTTCTTTTTGCGGCTTTCTGTAGTGCTTACTGTCTGTAGGCTAATAGCTTTAGTATTGGTCCCCACCCTCCCTGTTCGTGTCTTGTTGTTATACTTGGTGGCTTTGCAGTTGCCCGCCCCTACTGTAAATGTGATCTGGGACACTCCTCCCAGTCTAGTGTCATTAGCTCATTCTACCTAATACAGAGAGAACATCTGAGAAGGCTTTCTGTTTCTCCTTTTTCCCTTTCAAAAAAAATTGTCTGAGTCTCCTTGTGTTCTGACTGTGCTTCTCAAACATTTTGGAAATATAGAGTATATTTTAGAGCATTTATTATAACTGTAATTGCCTTAATATTGCTAGAACTCAAGTGCTCTAGGTTGCACTGCATCTGAATTGTTTGTGTGTTTTAGCTGCTTTTTTGTATATATAGACTTCTCTGTATATGTAGACTAGCTACTTATTCTGCTGTATTACTGCCTCTTAAATCGTTTTTCATTTGTGCACTTGACTTGCTTCATTTAAAAAAATTTAAATTGCTAATTTTGTAGAGTTTTAATTGCATTTACTGTTTAGGACTACACACTCAAGTGTGTTAGCCTTTTTTGTATTTATTTACTGTATTATTGCATTGTTTAGCCTGTTTCAACAAAGAAATACTATCTTGTTTGCTCGTTTCCCACCTTTTCTAGCCAGTCCATATCCCAGGCTTTGCTTGTCTCAGGACTTTATTTTCTGTGTTCAGAGCTATCCAGACCTTGCTGTGGTAGAGGGAAGTCCTACTGCTTACCAGTGGGAGTGGTGAGCATTGTACTGCCTATCTAAGACTAGAGGAATGGTTTCCAGCTCTGAAATTATAATTTTATTAGCCTTTTTGGGCTGATTTCTATCCCTTTCAACTTTCTGGCTTAAAAACGTGTGTGTTTGCACATTTTTCACATCATGCAGCACTGCAAGGCTACAGTTAAACTATTCCAGGTGCCAGAAAGTCTGCTCTTTAAATTTTCCCTTAGAACTAGCTGGTTTCTCAGTAGTAGCACTAAAATCTGAACCCCTATGACTAGCACTTGCTCTAGAACCTGCTGGAAAGCACTAGGAAGCCTGAAACTGATACAAGCACTCAACTCTAATTATCAATAAGGAGAAATTAATCGTAGGCACTAAACAGCCTATAATTGCAAAGTACCTTGCAAAGGTAAGGGAAAACAGCTCTTAAACTTTACAAAAAAAGCACCTAAACAGGTATGTCCAAGGGTCAGCTTCCAGTGATTTCTCCTGTCCACCTGGTGAATCTGGGCATACTGGGGCAATGTACACAGACAATCCTCTCCTCCTACCACTCAACACTACAACCTGCGAGAGATGCACTTACATAGCCAAACTGGAAGCAAAGCTCTCTCCGGCCAAGATTGTGTTAGACAGCCAAGAGGAGAAGGTTAACACCTGCACTACACCTCAAGCAACTCATAGCCCTTCAAAACCCACACCATCAGCACCCAGACATAGCAACACTAAACCCACATATGCGGAGGCCCTTAACATTAACCTGCCCAAGCAACAAGGACCTCCGAAGCTGAAATGCAAACAAACACCAGTCACAACCAAAGTGACACATAGCTCACAACACCAGTGTGCCACCTAACAACAGCCCCTAAGGCAAGACAATGTACCCAACACTTTAGTCATAGGTGACTCTATAGTCAGGCACACTGATGTCCCACTCACCAGGCTGAACAAGGAGAAAATTACAGTCAGCTGCCTGTCGGGTGCCAGTATCTGCCACATAATGCATGCACTCAAGTTACTCCACAACAAGTACAAATACAACTCTGTCATTGTCCATGCTGGAGTGAATGAAATGAGACATACCTCCCTGGACTACATGAAAAGAGACATGGAAGAGCTCTTGGATCATGTGGCCCAGGCAGGTATGACCCTAGCCCTGAGTAGCATCCTGGCTTTATCCAGAATTATACCACAGTATAAGGACAAGATGATTGACTTCAACAATTGGCTAAGCTTCTGGTGTTATTCAAAGGGGATCCAGTATTTGTCTGCCTAGGAAGACATGATCGACAAACCACGATGCTTTGCCAGAGATGGTCTGCACCTGTCACCCTGGGATTCAGGTTACTGACTAAAGCTCTTGCCACCCCTATAGTGCCTTTTTTAGGCAAGGTTCAAAGGATAAAACCACCACCATAACAGATACAAGCATGCAAAATCTGAAGGTAATGCTACTCAATCCTAGAAGTCTAAACCTCAAAATGCACTCTCTCGAGGCACTCCTAAAAATGGAGAACATTGATATCTGTGCAGTAACTGAGACCTGGTTAAAGGCTCCAGAGACCACCCCTGCAATGCCAGGCTACAACTCTTACCACACTTTTCGACCACAAAACCAAGACCAAAACACTAAAGGTGAAGGAGTGTCCATATTCACCAAGGATATTCACACCTCCAGGCTAGTTGCCCAGTACAATGCATCTGAAATTCTCCAGGTGAAACTAACACTAGGAAAGACTGTAATCCAAATTGTAGCTTGCCACAGATCCCCCAACATGCCCCAAGATTCTCACTAGACCTTTCTAAACATACTGGAAAATATTAAGATACAACCAAATACCCTAATACTGGGTGATTTCAACTGCCCTGCAATTAACTGGGAAAACTGCTCGGGTACCAACTCCTTTTCCCAACGTTTCTTGGAATTCATAAATTCCAACACCCTGGATCAACAAATTCATTGTCCCACCAGGGGCTCCAATATCCTAGACCTGGTCATTACCAACATGGGAGATAGATGCTCCACACCAGTGGTCACCCCCTCATTAGTCAGGTCTGACCATAAGCAAATCACTCTGGACATCCACATCCCACCCCCCACCCCCAAGTAAGGAAACCTCCTTAAAAAACTTCCCCAAAGGCAACTTCATGCTACTGAAGTCAGAAGTGACAAACTTCACGATACCCATGCAGACGGGATCTGAAAGTTTGACTGCAGAATCCTACACTAAGGCACTGTATGAGCACATCCACTCGTGCATGAATTGTGCCATCCCAAATAGAACCAAGATGCTCTCCTCCAAAAAAAAGGAAACCAATCTGGTGGTCCCCTGCTATAAACAAACTATACAACAGAAGGAAGAAACTGTTGCAGAAAAGAGGAAAATCCCAGGATGCAACAAACTCCCCCACCAGCCTCAGTAAGAAGCTGAGATCCCTCATAAAATCCTCAAAAGCCAGTTACAAAAATAAAATTTCCAAAGATTCCAAAGACAACCACAAGGCATTCTATAGTTATGTCAAGAATCTAAATGGCAATGCTCAGATCTGCTCTGATCTACAACAGAATGGCATTAAATATATGGATCCCAAGGATATTGCCAATATCCTGGCAGATTGATTTAGTGCCAACTTCACCCCCCTCTCACCCCCTAAAGGGCCCATCTCAATACCAAAAGATTGCCAAATTCTGGTAATCATGGCCACACAGGTAGAAACCGCACTCTCCAAAGCTAAGAATACAGCATCCATGGGACCAGATGACATCCCAGGCTGTGTACTACATGAACTACAAAATGAACTGGCACCTCACCTCAGGCTTCATGCCCACTGAGTGGTGCACAGCTACAGTTATCCCACTCCACAAGGAGGGATCCACCTTGGATGCTGGGAACTACTGTCCCATCAGTCTGACAAGCCTGATCTGCAAGGGCATGGAACGCATTATCATGGAACTTCTAAACAAAGACATTGGCAACCTTCAAACACTGGACCCCACCCAGTTTGGGTTTGTGAAGGGCCGATCTTGTCTCCTGAATCTGATTGACTTCTTCAAATCAGTCTCCAGAGCTGTGGACGAGGGCAAGGCAGTTCATACAGCCTATCTGGACCTCACCAAGGCCTTCGACACCATCCCCCACTCTGGAATCATAGATAAACTTACTAAGCTGGGCATAAATCCCTATGTCACTCGATGGGTTGCCAACTGGCTTACTGACAGAACTCAAACTGTAAAAGAAGCTGACTCCAAATCCAGCTCCAGACAAGTGACAAGTGGAGTACCTCAGGGTTCAGTCCTGGGACCACTCTTGTTTGGCATCTACTTCTCTGAAGTACAGGCCAACACTAAGGGACTCTGGCTAACAAGGTTCACAGATGACTGCAAACTGGGAGCCATTATTGAATCCCCAAATGATGTGGATATTCTGCAAAAGGGCCTTACAGAAACAGATGCCTGGTGCCAGAGCCATGGGCTCAAGCTTAATGCCAAGAAATGTATAGTTATCCCCTTTGGAAAAAAACATGTATGCATGAATTACCACATAGGTGGCAGGACACTAAACATCGAAAGTGTGATGAGAGACTTAGGGACACAGGTGGACAGTGGTCTCACTTTCGATAACCACATCGCCACAACAGTCAGGAAATACTTCTATGTGGCACACCTCATCACTAAGGGCTTTTCATCCAGAAAAAAGGAGGTCATTGTCCCACTGTACTCATCCCTCATTAGACCCATTATAGAGTATAATGCCTCGTTTGGTATGTACCTCACAAGACATCTGCAACAGCTGGAAAGGCCACAGAAATACCTCACTAAAAGAATCACAGGCCTAAAGCAGATGCCATATGCTGACCATCTAAAAAAACTCCAGCTATACTCTGTGGAATATCGTCTACTCAGAGGCGATCTCTGCTTAAAATGCAAGGCCATGTCAAACCCAGAGCTGTTAGACATGCTCCACTTAAAGAAATCTCAACCCCTCAGAGCCACATGCTCCAGGGATCTAAACCTTGTCATCACAATGAACAAAACATGCTGGAGGGATAGGTTCCTGACTGCCCATACATGTCAAGCAGAGCGCCTCATTGGCCCTCTTCAAAAGGAACCTTGATGATTAGATGGGAGAAAGGAAATTCACCCCGGGGATCATGTCAGTTGCCCTGTTAGACAGGGGTCCAGAGAAGGAAATATTGTGGGAAGAAATATCCAGGGAATTGTTTTGGCTAGGCTTGCATAGGCCCTAGGGCCGATAGCCTATTACCAACCTATGAACACAGTGAAATTAAAGGACACTTTTATGATATGAGAAGTTTGGAACACAGAGCATATTGAGTGGGGGTATTGGGGGAGATGGGGAAATGCTGAAGTCATGTGTGAGCCAAGAGTGATTTTCGAGCTGGCCCTTCATTGCTTCAGTTTGTAGTACAGGAACAACAAATGTGTTGCTCATAGCAATGGCTAATGGTGAGAAATAATATCTAATATATACTGCAACATTGTTACCTTTCAAAACAATGTGAAATGTGAAAAATTAGTGAGGACAGCAAAACAAGAATTCAAAGTCATGTTCTAATGTAGTGGGTTAAGTGTTTTAGATTTCTTGAAAACAATTTAACTTGAAATCCACAAAACAGAATTGCAAGCCAGTTTTAAAACTAGAAGTTGAATAGTACTTCATTTTTCATTTTTTTCTGTGTAAAACTAGAGCACAAAACCTGGGAATTGGAATGAGAAATATGCCAGAGACAAATACTGAAATAAACATAACAATGCGCACCACAGCAAAATAAACTATTTCAATTTGCCACAGCTCAGAGAGTCACCTATTCAGTTTCAAACCCAATATACCAAGATATCCAAGACAACAGCTCTGGTACTTCATTGATGTGGCTACAAGCTTTACCACCACCACCAGTACCACCATAACAACAACAACACATTTCTTACTGCAGCAGAGAAGGCAGTCCCAACAAGACATCCTTGGCCTTCAGTAACAATACTGAAAAGCAATTTAACTCCTACTTATTATAAAGTCCTTCTTTCAACTCTTAGTTTGACCACCTCCCCATCAGTACCATCATAACCCAAGCAGTGTAGATAAGCCCAACCAGTGATTCTCAAACACAGAAGGTAGCAGGCTACTAGTTATTATGCGTTTTCCTACACATTTTCTGTCAAACACACATTTTGGGCAATCTCCTCTACCCATATGTTAACATTCGTCAGTTGATCCTTGTTTATTTATTTATTTTGCATTTGTTAACCATACAAGTGGACTGGCTTGTGGTGCCTTGTTAAACTGCATCACACACCACATAGAGAGCCAGATAGATAGATAGATCGATAGATAGACAAACAAAGATAGATTGATATATGGATAGATAAACATATACATCTTTTGACTATAAAATGCAGCAGTATCTTATAAGAATGGTATTATCTTATAACATGGATTTATTGAATACAAACAGAAAATACAGTTTATTTCCAAATAATTATGTGGAATGACAAAATAACTTAAAGTATGTTTAAGTGTATTCCCATAGAACAAGAGCAACATTTCTGTTAGCAATTCTCTCTTTCTCCTTTCCTTGTGTAGGAAAATGTCCAGGTTTACTCTGTAGAACTTCACCAAAAACTGCTACTACAGGCTCAAAACCTCTTCCAGAAAGGGCCAATGATTCTGAACTGGCTGACATTATCCACCACTGATTGTGGCTTCATTAACCAGCAAACCTATGAGATCCCTTCCCACTTAGTACACCAGGGTTCCTACCTTTCTTCTTTTTGTGAAGGAAAGCTGTATTTAAGGTACTAATTTTATTTACAAAATTTGCCACAGCTGTGCTATGCATATTATTTTATGATAGTTTCAGTTTATTTTTGTATATTGTTTGGTAAGAGCTACCTCACCAAGCTGCTATATATATCTTATGATGTGGAGGAATGTGGAATACCCAGAGAAAACTCATGTAGGTATTAGGTGAGCGTGAAAACTTCAACACTGACTGTAACTAGAGGTCAGGACTGAATTCTGGATGCTGGTTGTGAGGCAGGGGTCTTATTCCTGCAGTCAGTCAAATGTTTTAATGTTCTTTTGTACTGTCTATTCCACTTATCCTCCTCTCTCTTCCTGCTGCTCCATGTTACATTTAACCTAAGCCTCAGCTTTAACTATCTGTAGCCCATCAAACTCAACGCCCCCTCTTCAACAGCTACATCACTCTTGGCAACAGATTCTAGTCTCCAAAGACAATGTAGCAGTTGAGGTCTTTCCTAATATTATTCAGGACCACTACTTTAGAGAGAGAGAGAATCCGAACCCTCTTCCTTTCTCTGCTCCACCCTCTAGTCAAACACTTTATCTTGCACACTCTCCTCAAACCTTCATTTCCCTTTTGCAGCCATATATTTACATTACAAGCATTTCACACAAACCTGAAACCTCTCCAGGGAACTCAAATAAAGAATCGTTATTCCTTTGGCTAATGGCAAAAATGTTGTTTACTCATTTAGTTAAATCCAACTCTCCATGACCTCAGTAAATTTAGTACACTAGGCCTGTCTGTTAAGTTTAAGTTTTTGCAAATTTCTATTCATAACTTCATTATCATTTTATTTATCAGTAATGCTAGGTTCCTTCTTGCATAGTTATGTATATTATTGACACCTCTTTTTTACCCCTCCTCAGTGCATTCAGCAGTGTTCCCTTTGAGGACCAAAGCTGAGCTCCTCCTATCACTATGGCAAGAGCCCTACAGCACATTTTCCCCAGTTCCCTGCTCATCAGTCCTTTTCCTTGTGAGAGGTAAGATTCAGATGTTACGGAGTGAGCCAGTCCATAGGTTAGATCACCCTCCCCCTGGAGATCCTAACACCATATAATAGCTTTGTCGAACTCTACCATAGCTGCCTACTGTAGGATGCATATGTACCTTACAGACACAACCTACCTAGCTTCACTTCTTCTGCGAGCTTGTGATCTACAGGTGAAGTACGTCATGCTGTCTTGAGGTGTCACCCAAGAGCTAAGCCAGAGCCACCTTCTTTCCAGCATAGGTAAGAAGGCAGCAGCCAGTCACTGCCATCCTTCCTGGCCTGTACTCTTTAACATCAGTGCTGCTACTCAAACATGGATTGCTTGGATCACAGTCACTGCTTTATTCCTGTGTGTCGTGGGGTTGATACCTGCCATCGCTTTTAATATCTTCTACTTTTGCTATGCCTCCTCCCATTTTTATCTTTTACCACGTACATTTTTACATGGAAATTTTGCTGATTATTGCTGATCATCTTGAAAGAAATGATTGCCTTTCCCATTCTACTATCTTCTTTCAGTCCTTTCTATTGTTCATTTTAATATACATTTACCTCTTCTTGCCATTCTGTGAAACTACACTTATGCTTTTGCATCTTCATTGACTTTTGACACTTCTAAAGCCTCCACAGACAGACAGACAGACAGACATTTTGCCTTCTTAATCTTCTTTCTGTTCAAAATATTTTTTGCTGCCACCCACAGGACAATTTATCAAACTTCTGTTTGTGGTTCTTCAGGTGTTCTGTCCACATACCCTAATCCCATTAATCTGCCCTTCATCTCAACTATATATTCATCTGGAATATTTTTGCATTCATAGCCTGTGGGCCTGATTACTTTTCCTGTTTTCTTTACTCGGATTCGAAACTTTGCAACAGAAGCTGATTCTCTGAGATACATCAGCTCCGGGTATTTTTTTATTTATTTTTTTTGTGCTGTCCGTATAGAACTATTCCATCTGTAACTGCAAAGTATATAGTCAGTCTCAGCACTGACCACCTGGTATCACTTATGTCACTGAAACAGAAAGGTTGCTATGACAAGTGAATTATCACGGCAGAATTCCAATAGTTCATGTTCCGCATCATTTCATATACCAACGCTGAACTTGCCTATTACTTCAGGTATTCTTTGACTACCAGCTTTAACATTTACATCACCTGTAATGAGTATTATTTCACATTGGTCCCTTCCACTACTCCAAATCAAAAATACTTTACACAAACCATCCTAACTACAAAGTAGAATTCTTACCCTTCTCAGCAAAGAATGCCATCATAGATAGACTTTACTTATAGATAGACTTTACTTCTCTCCTGCATCCATTATTTGATGACATCCACCCAAACCCAGGTCCTATCCAACCTTCAGTTCCCATTCCCCTAACAAGGCCCTAAATCTTCTTACAGTAAATTTTAAAAGCATATTTAACAAAGGCATTGACATTTATGCTTGGCTAAACCACTATACCACTGATGTCTTTGCTGCAACTGAGATTTGGCTTAAACCTATTATACAGGACTCTGAATTTCTTCCCCTGGGTTATAACATAATCAGATCTACATTCAGTCTAATATCATAACAAGCTTTACAGCAGAGAATACAAACTGAAAAATACATTTGTGCATGGATGAAACAACAGATAGATTAGAAAAAGAATAACTCTTCCCAAGCTCCATAGTACAGAAGAAAAGAGCCCTCACTGTGACTCCCATAACCCTAGTTTGATTAGCAACGTTGGTGCTGAAGCATATGGGAGTGAGGATTTCAATAAGTGCCAAACATCATCATGCTCTCATACATATAGATATATCTATATATATATAGAGAGAGAGAGAGAGAGAGAGAGAACATCAGTTCACTCATACTCCCTGCTACTGCAGTAACCTCCCTTAAACCCTGGAAACATGTCCCAGTCTCCATCAAGACATTGTCTTGATTGCACAAAGGCTCCTTATCCTTCTCACCCGCAGCCCAGGATAGGTGATCTGGCGTGGGCTGTTTTTCCCACCACCCCTGCCCCATCAAACTCACTTCATCTGTGCGGAAATGCTGATTTTTATATTTTTATTCTCATTACGTAACACTCAGCAGTGAATTACTCCAACATACGCTGGAGAGCACACACATGGCAACATCGCCTTCACATAACAAAGATACAACCGCCATACCCCCAAACTGGATGCTCGTCAGCTCTTGGTTGCACCAGTGTATCCTGCCCATGAGAAGTACAAACAGACAAATGCTACATTAACCTTGAATCTATTCAACTTAACACTGAGAACATGGAGTTTATAACTTGGAGCAACAGCCCTGAAACCTTCCATTGTTGGAATACTTCCATCAAGACATTCCGTGATGCACTGCAGTATGCATTCTGCATGTCTCCAAAACACATATAGACAACATACACTTAGAAACTGTGCATTTCCCAAATGAGACTGTTAAAATACATTAAACTGGTGCAATTACATACTTTTTGCAACATTTTCAAAATGGCTAAAAGGATAAAAACAAAGTAAGGGTGCATAAGATATTGTTATATTAGGGTTCATTCTGAAGGGAAAAAAACACTTTAAACTAAAAAGTGTTCCAGGATAAAAGATATCTCAAAAATAAAATTGCCACAATAAACCATGTAATTCAGATCACATTAATAACACTTTAAATACATTTATGGAGGGCCTGCATAACTGTCAAAATAGAAGGAAAATGAATCTGCCTGTGTTTGTTTGTGAATGCTTATGTAATTATGCATGTATGTTTGTGTGTGTGTGTGTGTGTGTGTGTGTGTGTGTGTGTGTGTGTGTGTGTGTGTGTGTGTGTGTGTGTGTATACTTACAGAAAACAAAACACCCAAACATCAATGTGCTTAATGGTGACACCAAATAATGAAAAAAATAATTCTGACATGTAATTGCACATGCTCCAAGGAATATAATATTAGAGTATGCAACTTTAAAACACTGTTTTTTTAAGGCCAAGTCCTTCCTCCTACATCCCATTCTAATTATGTACTCAGATTCTGAGATTGCACAGGACTGGAGAACTGGCATATTCCCCAATCCCAGAGATTGTACAATCTCACACAAGTGTTGACCATCTGTTTTATCAACCAAATGATGTCAGTAAGCATCATTAAATACTGTCTAGCTAATTAAATTAAGGGCTAATAGATATATATATATATATATATATATATATATATATATATATATATGTGTGTGTGTATATATATATATATATATATATATATATATATATATATATATATATATACACACACACACACACACACACACACACACACAAACACACCTATGCTAGCCACTTGGTGGTGTGAACCTTGGCTCTAGATGATTGTCACTGTTAAAGTGACACTTCAGCCCCATGTACAAAAATAAAAAAAACAATGGTAAAAGGGGCTGTGGATGGATATGTCAAAGGGCACAACTACTGAATCACTGCTGGCATTTCAGAAAGAAACCTACCCAAACAAGAAAAATACTGAATCACAGATGATCAAAATAGAAAAAACAAATACCTTCCTTTTCTGATCTCTCAAACAAAAACCCTAACAAAAACAATGAATCCCAAATTATCAAAACAAGAAAACAAATAGCTTCCTTTTCTGACCACTCAAACAATCCCCTAACAGTACCTTTTAGACCAAATTTGTCTGAATAGTGGTACTGTTAGCAAAAGGGGGGTTGAAAGTTAATGTGTAAGGTTAGGGTCAGCACACATAAGATGGGCAGGGGCTTTCTCAGAAGTATCATTCAGTAATGGCATCAGACAGCATCTTTCTACTGATAAGTAATTCGGTCAAGCAAGAACAAAAAATGGACATATACTTTTTTCCTGTTCCTTGTAATCATGTGATCAGTCAAGAGTGTTTCTTTTTTCTGACACCATTGTCTCATGAAGAGTATCAGATGAAGTCCATTGTGCCAAACATTTAGCTTCTTGTCACATAACATCCTCATAGTAAAATTTAGAGAATGCTATCTCACTCTCCCCTGGCACTTCGAAATTCAGCTATGCCATACTGGGTATAGTTGTTGCAGGACGTGTCATTACTTACCAGCTCAGTGCATGGCCTTCTTGTTTGTCTTTTCCCCTGTACAAATGATTACTCCTCTGCTTGACCCTTTAGCAACCATGTGATGGAAACATTGGTTAATGTGTGATGCCACTGCCTGTTTAGTGTTATTGAACTGACATTTCTCCCATTGTTATTGTTAATGTGAGAAATATCAGCTTTAATGGTTAATATTTAGCTCAGGTCTACCCATATGATTACTTCCAGATTATTTCTTCAGTCATGTTACTTAAGTGTGCTGGGCAGATTTACTTCTCGCTTTCTTCCACAGAATTAGACAGCTTAGCTAAGCTAAGAGGATTTGATTCTATCCTAAAAGCTGGGTTTGGTGATGGTGGTGTTAGACTGTGCTTTCTTTTTTTCTTTCAAGGTTAATGGTAGATGCAGTGTGATGTTTAGATGCACTATCCCCTAGTACACAAAACAAATTCCAGTGTCAATCACACTGGGTAGCTATCCTACCATGACATTGTACTTTTCCCATAAGTCAGCAAGTGGCAGACATGTGCTGGACTGCACACACTTCCCAGCATCACCACAGCTAGTATCATCAAAATGCCCAGCTCAGACTGGTATCTTGTGGTATTGATTATTAATGCCTTGCACTTTGCTCCGTATCTGAATGAAAGTGACTCTATGTTAGTGAAGACTTACTGAGGAAAAAGTACAATGTTTCCGGTCTGTTTTCTTGTATGTCTATTGTGTTTGTTAGTATCTTTAAGCCAATAAAGACACTACAGCAGTTATCAGAAAAGAGCTGTTTATGGTACTTTGTTTTGTTATCAGTTCTTAAGCCTGACTAAACCTTATCTGTCTCAGAACTGCATATTTCTGTATTGCTTGAAGCGATATACATCTCTGCTTATTTTGATGGTCTCTCTGCCCCGCCATCCTTGCAGAATATACTTCATAGAAATGCAGTGTTGAAATTATGTTCCCTTTTCCTATGCTAACGATTGAGTTATCCCTGAAAATACTCTTACAAGTTGTGCTGTTTAAAATAACTAAATAAACAGAGACACCGGTCCAATAGCATTTGTCTCAGTACTGCTGTAGAAACTAATACAGGAGAGCTCATTTTACTTAGGCTTCTATTGTACCAGGCTGCGGAATAATTTCAGATTCCAGTATCTACCGGCTTTGTTTTGCCACTCTGCAACATCTCCAAACAAGAAACCAGCTGTCCTTTTTAAGTGTGGTTTATACTGACTCTTTAGAACGCAGTAGCAATGAGCAGTCATTGCAAAGAAGGATTTGCTAAGCTTCTGCATCATTCCAGTGCCACAGATCTTATGCTACATACATGTATATGCATAGACAATCTTTTTGGCAAGCCACGGCGAAATAGTGGGTCCCTCTTCCTGACTGCAAAAACATTGATGCAGGCATTCATAGAGGTAATTGTGACTCACTAACTGTTTATTCCGTCTTTAGTGGTTAGCATCATATATGTCAGCCTTGTCTCTAAACTGACATGCTGTCCTCTCCTTGCTTTAATTTTAAAAATTCTGAGTTGATCTCTTTCACTCACAGTATTCCGTCTTTTGAGTGTTCTTTTTAACAGATGTTGATTGTCTGGCTCATTGTTGACACTTCAGCTGCCTGCTAGTCTAGACTCCTTGGTTACTACTCATGCCTGGGTTAAAAATGGGTACAGTGACTAGAGCTCAACTTACCTGCAACATTCTCTCCAAAGCAATTGTCTGACACAATGCAAGTGTTGCTTTGTATAGTCTGTAATATTATGAGCTTTAGTGGTAGAAGTGATGAGGTCTGAACCAGTGTTACAGAGGCAGAAAGAGTGGCAGATAACTTCTCATATTGCCGAACACTTAACATGGGTATATAACTGTACAGCCATTAACCTGCTCAAAAGCAAGCAAGAAGTTGCTCTCCAGTTATACAGATATTTGTGTCCATATGCCCTTCCAGCAGCTTGAAAAGCTTCATCAAGCACAAAACAGGAACATACACAAATATAACAGAGCAAATGTTATTTCTGTACTGCAGTTTTTACCTGATGCTGCCCCTTTAAGGAACTGTGCAGCATCCATTAAACCCTGGCAGTTAAAATGGTAAAAGTGCGTCAGTAACTCAGTCAGTGCTCTTTTTGTTGAAAGCTAAGCAGGAAACTGAGAAATATCATACCATTATGACAGAACTGGCACAGAGGAACGTACCTCTAACAGTGCTGTAGTCACACATATCCCAAACGCCAAAACAAACATTTACTTTTTTTTATAACATTGCCTTCCCTCAGTTCTCCGAAGTCATGTTTTTTGCAATTAAAGATAAAAACATATTTAATGGTCTGCAAATACACATCCAGTGCCATAACACCTTCACTTAAATCAGTACAAAATGTATTGGAGTATGCAGGAAAATACCATGCTACACTCTCATCTAACAGTGTAAAGGTATGAGACACAGCCAAATGCTGTCAGCTTTAAATACAGACTTATTTTTACTTGGCCTACAGTGATGTGCTATGTTTATAAAATGACTAATTACGAGAAATAAATATTAAAACATATTGTAAGTGATGAGCATTCAATACCTAAATGAATATTTTTCATGGTGTTATGATCCAGTTGCTTAAGTTATTCCTGTTTTTCTTGCATTTTATTTTAATGTGCATGCTATTAGTGAAGCAGATGAATTAGGCAAAATATTGCTTACTTAAGACAGTCTGGCATTTTACATCCATTTCTATATAAACATGGTGAAGGAGTGTCTATATCACAAAAAAAAAGAAAACATACACATTAATGATAAAAAAACAAGCTGATTGTCACACTTTAAAAAGCATGCGCTTTATACACATAACAGAGGATGAATAAATGTGCATACAGGAAAAAGGACTTCTGTACTTGTAGATCAAATAAATGAAATTATTTGGTGTACCAGATGATTTTACAGTTTTTAACACTCTATTCCCAGACTGTATTACAGTTTTGAGCACTCTACACTCAGACTGTATTACAGCTTAAAACACTCTACACCCAGACTGTTTTACAGTTTTGAACCCTCTACACCCAGACTGTACTACAGTTTTGAGCACTCTACACCCAGACTGTTTTGCTATTTCGAACACTCTACACCCAGACTGTATTACAGTTTCAAGCACTCTACACCCAGACTGTTTTACAGTTTCGAACACTCTACACCCAGACTGTTTTACAGTTTTGGACCCTCTACACCCAGACTGTATTACAGTTTTGAACCCTGTACACTCAGTATGACTATGACTAATACATTGAAAGGCTACAAAGTAATAATAAAAATGGTGCTGTTTGCTTGAGCTGAGCTAAATGAAAAGAAAAATCTGTGATGACCAGAAACAGGATAATAGCAAAACAAAAGCTGCCAGATGATACAAGAATGCTTTCAACGTGGAGTAGTTGGCTTGTTTCATAAATAAGCATACAGTGGACAAAACACGCCATCCAGAAAGTCCAACATTAATGTGTGGCAGCATTGTATGTTCATAGGAAAATACTAGGCTATCAGTCAACAAACTATTAGAAGCCTAGCCAATAACCAGAGTCAGACTCAAACCCTGTGCCTTGTATCTGTGAGGTTAAGGCCTTAACCATTATGCTAACCCTCCAAGGAAGGGTGTACTAGTAAGCCACTACACCAGCAATGTAAAACTGAGGAATAGCAATGCCACAATTCATTAGAATTTGCCATACATTTCATAAGCTGTAATATCTGTAACATTGTAACCCCTGTTTTTTAATATTGTTTTGCTTTAATATTGTCTTGTGCATCAGTTATGTTTCATTAGCTTCACTAAAAGCATATCTTACTTCCTCCTGCCAAAAAAAAGAAAGTTTTTTGGTCTGTTTTTGTAGTGATTTCTGCATTGTGAAGAAATGTTGAGCTACTGATGTAGATGAATGGCACTTGTATGCAAATCTTCCAGCTCTACCTAAGCTGCAGATTATGAAGTTGCATTCTCTCTTCATCAAGGCAATTAGGCCGGATGACTCAGTTGTTGCTTCTGGTGGTCTTGGTTTGATAAGTCTTGTGGTGGGGTAAGATGATACATTTCAAACAGATCATCTGCAGAAATGTTTATTAAAGGCTAAACACGAAAAAGATACTTTTTTAATTACTGAAAAGTCACCCCTTTTACATGTGAAAAAGAAAAGATTTATTATTATGCAGACCTAATTTGTAAAGCTTGTGTGCATATTATAGTATCCAGTAAACAGCAGAGATGTATGATTACACTATAAATCAATAAGTTTTAGGAAAAAATCATATCCAAGAGGATACCTGAGTGTGTGTTGATATGAAGTTATGCTGCCATCTCGCATACATTGTGAAATATACGTTGCATTATAAGTGCTTTAAAAGATCTGAGAAGGCGTCATAGATGTGCTCATTAACATTGTTCCACTTACCAAATTGTGGCTTTCTACAGTTTATGAGGTAGACAATCAGTTGATAATTTCTGGCAAACATATCACTAAGGTTGGTTCTTTCATAACACAGGAATATAAGTGGAAAAGTTCTTTTTCCACAAACAAGTTGAAACTATGTCTGTTGTGCATTTTTCCTTGTTTAGAGTATTTTTTAATTAATATTTATCACTAAGATGTACGGTTTAATATATTAAAACATTTTGGATGGAACAGCTACAAAAGCCTTTACTTTCTACTGTGTACTTTTGAACCAATGTGCTAAAAAGCTAAAATTTTATTTTTTTTCAAGCTAAATTTACATGTCACACATAATGATTTGATACAGAGAGTTTTGTAAATATTTTTGCACCCGAGTCTGTCATTTGCTTAAAAATATAACACTGTAATATGTCTCTAATACTGATTGTACAGATTTGGTAATGCACTTACACCGTTATTATTATTATTATTATTATTATTATTATGATTACTAATATTTACTCTTATATCAATGATTAAGCATTAAAGATACAATAAAATGATATCACATAAATACATATATTGGTTCTGGGAGCATTTCCACCCTGGATATTTGTTCACTAAGATTATCCCAGTATAGTCATGCTAAATTAATAAATAATTACACACATACGTAAACCTGTCCCCTCTCATCAGAGTGGTGTGATTCTCCAAATCCTGTGTAAGCTTTAGCAGTTCTGAAGAGCTGGATTGAGTAACATTTACTTATATAAGAAGCAGGACAAGCCCAACACTAGGTTTGCAAAGCTTTCAATGAGGTTTGTCATATTACATGGAGATTAAACCTTTTTTTTTCTATACCATTGTAGTATACCCTCCTGTCAGAACAGTGTTTCATGTTATTTTGTTTGTGATTGGGAATACCTCAATATGTTTTGTTTTCTTTTTTATAAATGTATGCTTGCTTATATCTTACGTGATAATTCAATAAAAGTGTTAAAATAAAAACAGTGGTAGGTACACTGTGGATTACTTTCATTCATTACTAATATTTAGCAAAGTGAAACATATACACTACTAGCGCCATTCTTCAGGCCATAACTTGTATCCACCATTGTTAAAATGCAGGTGAGTAACACATGCAGCATGTCATATTGTTTTAAATGTATTTATCTTATACACATTTTTGCCACTGGAAATGTGCTAAGCCACTGGACAAATGAAAGCTTTGAATAAATTAAGAGGGAAGATGCTCTGGTCAGGCAAATTCCCATTTATCTGAAAGTAACAGTAAAGTGACAAATAACACAAACTAAATGATTTAGATGTCATCAGCATTTCACCAGCACATTGATATGAGAGGCTCAAAGCAAGCTAAGCATGAGGGAACCAGACAGCTACATCATGGCACTATACCCGTACAACTTCAGGCAGTTAAACAGCAAATTTTAACTGTATACATGTTGGTACACACATTTATTGTGTCAATGTTTTTACATTAAATTAGCTACATTTCTAATGTAGGTTGTGTAGTTTGTATAGATTTCTTTAGTGAATGTCACATTAAAATTTGCAGTTCAAAATAAATATGCAAATTGCATCACAATCCAGCACGCACCACGATACCAGAAGTTACCAAGAAATCATAATAAAATGGGTGTACATATGTATATACACAGGCACACATGCATAAGTACGTACACACACACACACACACACACACACACACACACACACACACACACACACACACACACACCTCCTTCCTATATTAAGATGCCAGATTCTTAATAAATATGGACCTTTCACTATCTTTATCTATCTTACAAATTATTAAATTGTGTTTATTTTTGTCCCCCATTGCTTATTATCAGAAATCTCTGGCAATGGAATTGTACTTTACTAATAATATGTCTGTTAAAGAAATTTACCAGATGGCCTCTGCATCAGTGAGTTTTAGAAAGAGTGCAGCAGCTGACTTTTAATAATTTAGTAAGCAATTAGAAAATATACTAGTGTATACATTTTACCATATCTATGAAATTAAATAAATTCATGAATATCAAAAATGTAGTATAGATTATCCTTATTTATTCTCCCACAGTGCTTCTGGTTTCTCCAGAGGGATTTTCATTCAGGGCAGATGCAGGAGAAAAAGTTATGTAGTTTTCTTACACTTCAAACATATATAAAGTACAAGTTGGAGATTTGGGGATTCAAACCCTGATCTTAGCAGCTGATTACCATGTTCACTGTGATTTATTTTTGTTTCCCACAAATGTAGCTACGTACTTCTCTAAACAATATGCTTTACTCATTACCTATCTTCTCCAGGGAATTGAGGAAACAACCAAAACCAGATTTGGGACGGGGATACAGAAAGTTAAGAATGATCTATTTTTGAGAAGCATTCACAAACTGACCTGCAAGAAATGCATGCATACATCAGAATACCATCTCCTTATTTTAAAGTGAAGACTTTTTATTTCATTAAGTTTCAGTACCTGGAAAATATCTGTATGAGTTGTAAACACAAGCAGTCTGGTTGCCTACCTAGCATAGAAAAGAGAAACACACAAAAACGTTCAGCCATAACAGATATTGATACAAATATGGTCATCCACTTTAAAAGTAAACAGTGGAAGTAAATGCTAAACTAGACTCCAAAACTACTGACATAGAAACAAAGAAACTGCTGTCTTAGCAAAAGTGAAAAAAGACCACCTAGCATTTCCCATTTTCTCATTGATTTTTAATTTTAAATCCAAAGTTTTGATATCTGTTTTTTTTCCATTCTACACATTGATGATGCTTTGTATTACAGTAAATATTAGTTATTTAAAAATGCCTGGCAGGACTTTCCTCTTTCATCAAGAACATGTGTAAGAGTGGTGTCATTGGATTTTATGCTGTAAACCATGAACAATTGCAGCTGCTGTCCTTAGTAACTATATTATGTTAGTGGCACTTTTTGTGAGATTTTACAGCTGAGCAGTGATTTCGGGGTTTTGTCTCATGCTCTGATGCTTTTGCCAGTTACACAGCTGTGAGATAACACTGTTTGAACAGCACTGAAAATAGCATTTTGATACTTATTTCGTGTAGCGGAATGGAACCTCTGACCATCTGTGGAAGAGAGGGTTGCCCACTGCATCACTGACTTACTAAATGTTGTTACCTTTGGTTCTTCATAACATGGATGTGCCACGGACCCCATCCCCAACACTTATAGTGCTTTTCACACAACAGGCCACTGAGTCATAGCCCATGACTTCATTCATTCTGTTGTTTTATTTTATTTGTTTGTATTTGTTTTCTGGGGTATAAAACTGATCTCCATGGACTGCTTTCAGATTCACCTGGGAGCAGTGTGTCTGGTTAAGTGACTTTCTCAAAGTCACACAGTTAGGCAAAGGAGACTGAGGGAATCACCACTGGACCACAGGAAACAACTTGTTAACAGCTCCTTAATCGTCTATGCCTCTTGTCAGACACTGGCATTTACAACTGCTGTTAAACATTTAACTACATATTTAGGTTATCACTCATGCCCTTCTACTGTTTACTGCACTCTTTGCTCACGTCTCCATAATCCTGGATTAGAAATAACAGCATCTCTTACATCATCGTGTTCTCATAGTTTTGCTTACATATTTCTTTTCATACTAATGACATACTTACATATCTGGGTATACTAAATCCATGTATCCTATTTCAGTTTATACATGTTTATATTCATGTACATTATGTACTTATTATCGGCAAATGTATCTACATATTAAGCAAAAAAAAAAAAAAACTAAACTACATACACACTCTACATGAAAAAAATAACCCTCCAAATCAACTGCAGCTGCATAAATCAGTCATAGTTAAAAAAGAAAAAATAATAAAGTAAAAATATTAGTATAGTCAGGGATATCTGTCAATCTCCTGGTGCTTAAAATTTAGGTAAAGCCAAAAACAATATGAGGGCAAACACCAAAAATAAGCACAGATTTTAAAAATTGCTCTTATAAATTAAGAAAATTTTTAGAATAACATATGTCTGAAACTGAAATACATTATTTAGTGACTTCAGTTTTCAGTGATTTGCCAGGAAAAACAAATTCCAAGAAGAACACAACAAAAATGTGAGGAAAAAATCTAGACATTCTTTGAAATTCTGGACAGCTAAGAAATATGCATCCAGTCAATCAGAAAACAGCACAACCAGCAAACTAAAATTGTACTACGTTCAAAAATATAACTAAACTAACAAATTGACATAGCCCTCACTACACTACTAAAATAATGCCAAAACTATTGGTAGAATCTTATGGCTATGCTTAAAATTTCCTCAGAGCTACAGTAAAAATGTCCATGAATCAGACCATTCATAAAAAGCCACTGAAACTGTGTTAAACCAGATCCAATAGACAGTGTATACAAACAAATGAATCACTGCATCCCAATTAAATAAGTGATAAACGGTCATTTCTAGAAAGAAGCAACAACAAAATCAATAAATTAAATTTGTAGGAGTCTAAACTCTGTGATCCACAAAATATTTTGTACTATAAAATTTGAAAGCATAACTTTTAACTAGTGATTTCAGTGATTATCACAAAACTCATTCCTTAAACTTACAGTTGAAGATACTTTATGTAGTCTAAGTTAGACCTCAGTTATTCTGTTCTAGTTTTTAATGTAAACAGGACAGTTTTGTTTTATACTGCATTTATTTTGTATAAATAGTTCCCTTTTTTCTACCGAAGTAAGTATACAAAATAAAATCCATGTTTCTTATGCTTGGTATTTTCTTTGTGCCTTTTTACTTCCACCAATGATGATTATATTTGTATAGCCTAAATTATTTCAACACCAACTAATTCCATTTCTAAAACTGAAGCACTGTAAGCTAAAGACATGACACATTACAATTTAATTGTAGCTATACTCTATAGTAAAGTAGCAAGAATAATTTTAAAAGAAGTATTATACATTGATAGAATTGTTCAAAGATGACATTTTCTAAATAATGTCATAGAAGTGTCGCAGTTATTGAAAGTTTCTTGTTTGCAGTTCATTTGCATTCAAGTGTAAAAAATATTATTGTACAGAGATGTGAAGGCTTTTATCTAGTTTTGAAAAAAGTATACTGAAAGTAAAGCTGCGTACCATTAAAAGCCAAATATTTTGTGCCAGTCAGCACTCTATGATCATTGCTAATGGTCGATTTTTATTTCCACAGTGTGGAGAATCTTTGACTGCATTGTACACAATCCAAGGAAAATCCCTCTGGTTTCCATAGTTTTTGAGAATTTTCTGAGATTAAAGAGAAGTTCTGGAGAATATGCCAGATGCATAACTGCCATTTTGAATGAAAGCCATGTAACACAGAAATCTGCCTTTTCAACTATAGTATTAAATGTTTACGTGTGTGCGTGTGTGTGTGCGTGTGTGTGTGTGTGTGTGTGTGTGTGTGTGTGTGTGTGTGTGTGTGTGTGTGTGTGTGTGTGTGTGTGCATGTGCATGTGTCCACATTTTTAGCAACTATCCTAGAGACCTGCAGTTTTAGTTCTGGAAAGGAGTCCTTGCAAAAATGACGGCCTCTGTCTAACAATCCTATGTCTGCTTATAGGGATTGGAGAAGTTACTATGTGAACAGTCAAGTAGTGAGATGGGATAGCAACAGATTATAATCCTGAACATCAAGGTTTTGAATTTTGTCTAAATTTAAAAATAGAATGTAGCATTTGCTGGGGGGAGGCAACTTTCTTCCATACCATTAATGCACAGAGATATGATTCCAGTCGTACTTTATTTAATATGTTCTGTCCATGGCAGCTGCTCCTTGGGGAAAATAGATTTACCCTACAATAAATGCATGTGAAAAGAGTTCACTATGAATGGCTGAATAACAATCGGAGAAAGCTAAAAAAAGAGCAAGGGGCAAGCCTCCCTACACCTCAAACCCCAACACACACCCTTACTTATATATGCAAATTCTCCAGTTACACAACCACAGAGAAAAGGAAAAAGTGACTCATTGTCAGTGTTATAATAAAAATTGTCCTGATAGTGATTTGCTGTGACCAACATCACTCAGTGAGTTAAAACCAATCCAGTTGTGATTGATGAGTTGTGACATCACTCACTGCTTACATGGCATCTCATAGAACAAACTATGAAAAAAGTGCATTTTTGCATACAGCAGTACTTCTAAATGTGTATTTCATATTCATTATATACTTCCAGATGAGATTTGATGATGTTTTGTTCAGCAATCAGTAGACAAGCACAAATGAGAATCATCAACTCTCTATTCAAAAATAGTTACAATGATTAAATATCTGCTTCTTTAGTTTATTTTTTATTTTACATTTGTATACAGTAGTGCCTGACTAGGCTAGAGAGCCCATTTTCAGCGGAGACTCGGTGAAAAAAGCTCCACAACATACAATACAATTTAGACAGTAGACAAAAACAGTATGAATCAATACAAATTAGTCAGTTTCAACAAACAGTGCAACATTTATAGTATTTGACATTAGAGTACACATCAGTGTATATGATATAATGTTGAAATTAGCTAATAATTTATCTACAGATAAATTAAGAATGTGAAAAAAGACAGATAGCTAGTATCTAGATAGATTTGTGAGAAAAAAAGTATTAGTGAGTGTAATAAGATAGTAAGACCAGAGATGCAAGTGGAAAAAAAAGAAGGACTTCAAACAAGAAAAGACTGACAATTCATGCAAGAAGAGAGAAAAGCTATGGTCTGTATATAGGAAAAAAGGCGAGGTGGAGCTGAAACATTAGAAAAATTATTCAGGAGAGCAACAGAGGCATAGCCAGTTGTTTTTAAGGTGTTATTTTAGTTTTAATTTAAAAGCATGATAGGAGGGAGTACTTTGTATGTTTAGTGGAAGGGAATTCCAGTACTTAGCAATTTTGCTAGAACAGCGGGCGTCTCCAAGGGAGTTATGAGACTGTATAATTTTGAGCAGTGGTCTGTTGGCAGACCTGAGGTGTCTGCTGCTGACATGTAGTTGGACCAGGGTTGAAACTGTAGGGCAGTCATTTCCATTTTGAATAACTTTGTGGGTACGGGTAAGTTGGTTTAGTGTTAAGAGGTTTGGGAGCTTGAGCCAGTTCAGTTCTTTAAGAGCAGTACAGTGTTGAGCTTTATGAGAGAGATTGGTGGCAAACCTATCTATTTTGTTGTAGCAGGACTCAAGGTATTGGAAGTCGGCTTTGCATAAGTTGGTGAAATTTTGTGTGCAATATAATAGAGTAGATAGAAGCTGAGATCTGACAGTGGCTAGCCTGGCTTGTGGTGTTAGATAAGGTTTAGCCCTATAGAGAGCACCGAGTTTAGCATGGACTTTTTTGATTTTTTGGAATACATGGAAGTCAAATTTTAGTCGGTCATCTATGGTAATACCTAGGAGTTTGGCCTGGTTTGTTGGCTCAGTTTTAGTACCATTTGTGGATAGAATAGAGAGGGGTAGGGAGTTGTTTTTGTTAGATTTATTTGTGAATATAATTAACTTAGTCTTTTTAGGGTTAAGAATGAGTTGGTGGCTAGAAAGGAAATATTAATTTTCCTTGAATGGTTTTGCATTTTGTGTTGGAGTTCAAGGGGGGGAGGGGGCTGATAAAATAAGACTTGTGTCATCAGCGTACTGTATGATTGAAGCTAGTTGGGTAGCAGACAAAAGGTTATTTGTAAAGATGATGAAGAGAAGGGGGCCCAGTATGGACCCTTGGGGTACACCAGTGTTGACAGTCAGTAGAGGGGAGAGATTGTGGTCCCATCTAGTAGCTTGTTGCTGGTTTGATAGATAGCTGTGGAACCATATTAGGGTTGATTTACTGAGGCTGTAAGTGGCAAATTGCAGAGACTAGCTGACCATTGTTCATAAGGTGGTTAATGGAGTTTGTGAAAGCTACTAGGGCGGTATTAGTACTATGCTTGTGGAGGAAGCCATGCTGGGTGTCTGCTAGAAGGTTATTTGATGTAAGATGGTTTAGGAGTTGTTTCTGAATACATTTCTCAAGGATCTTGGCTAAGGAAGAGAGGATTGCTATGGGGTAGTAGTTAGCAATTTCTCTAGCGGGGCCACCCTTGTGGAGGGGAATGATGTGAGCTTTTTTTCCAGAGGTGGGGCAGATATTGTTTGGAGATAGAACAATTGATTAGAGATTGATTCTGCCACTATACATACAGTGTGCTTAGTTCATTCAGATAGACACATACACCCACACACACACACCCACAACTGTCCAGATTTTTGCCTCATATTTTTTGTCAGATCCTCATAAAATTGGTAGTTTTCTGGCAAATCAGTGAGGATTGAAGTCACTAAGTAATGACATACATTTGAGCTTCGGCCTTCATAATCCTTCAGAAAATGCATGCTAACACAAATGCTGTTATTCAACAACATTCTAGGTTTATAAGAACAATATTTAAAATCTTTCCCTGTTTTTGGCTCTTTATACCCCCATTAGTTTAGGCTTTGTCCAGATTTCTTGTTCTAACAGGATGGAAGGTATGTTTCAGTAACATAGTTGTAATTCAAAATTGTGTTTCATCAATTTGTTTTCATTGGGAAGTCTAAGACCAGCTTGGTGGGCTGAATGTAATATGTCAGGAATTGGAGGGAAACTGAGAATACAATGGAGAGAATTCCGTTATTCCCAGATGGCCTTATAGTTTGATCACCATATGCACTTACCTTATCTACAAACAGTAAAAGTCAGTAATAAGTACAATGCTCATTAGGACATAGGTGTGTGTGTGTGTGTGTGTGTGTGTGTGTGTGTGTGTGTGTGTGTGTGTGTGTGTGTGTGTGTGTGTGTGTGTGTGCATTCATTGAAGGGAACAGACTACACCTTTACCCATATGAGAAGTCAAAGAGAAACAGAAGGGTACATACCTCTCAACTGTCCAGAGTTTTGCAGAACGTCCAGATTTTTGCCTCATATTTTTTATCTTTTCTTCAAAACATTTATGTTTTTCTGGCAAAAAATGTAGGATTGAAGTCACTAAATAATGACACTTGTTTAATTTTCAGACTTCATAACCTTCAGAAAATGCATACTAACACATACCCTGTCATAATAGCAAATTTCTAAGTTTATAATAGCAATATTTAAAATTTCTTTCTGTTTTGGGCCTTTGTCCCCCCATTATTGTAGGCTTTGTCCAGATTTTTTGCACTAACAGGTTGAGAGGTATGGAAGAGAAGTACATACAAGAGAAAAAAAACAGCAATGGAATTATAATTATCTGAATATGATTCAGAATAACATTTACAAACAGCAGCTGTCAACAGTTTTTCAGCAACAGTCATCAACATGGGCTCATATGGAATTAAAGCAAAGAAAACAATTACTTATATCTACAAAAAACAAAACAAAATAAAATTTCCGTTTTGGTAGGAGAAAGAGAACACAAAATCTAAAGCAGAAGCTAGCTAGAAAAATATTGCCAATCCAGCTTGCAAATCTCTATAAAAACAAATTTAATAATAATGCAAAGAAGTCATTTATTTTTACACTTCATCACACAGTCCTAGAAAAAGTGCCCTCTACAATTATGCTAGGGAAACATATTTGCCACTGAAAACACATTATTTGGATTTTATTCAGTAATTTATTTTTCATTTGTTTTATACAGGTCATGTCAGCTCTTTTTCTCATTAATGTTACTGCCTATTTACTAAGACTTTGCCAATAAATTGTACCACTACAAAAACAGGTTCAACCTACTTAAAGCTGAAGGCTTTGTTCTCCAGGTTGGAAAGTTTATGCATCTACTTGCAGTGAATAATTTAACAGGTTGTACATGATGCCTCCTTTCTGCAAACTGTATACAGCTGCTAATATTAGCAAAATGTGAGAGCACACTAGATAAGGGTTTCAAAACAAAACAAAACCCACCCAAACCACAGCACTGGATTGGCAAGATTGTCTCTATGAGTCCTGATCAGCTATTTACAAACTCTCTTGTAGGTGAAGTTTTCAAAAAGCTAACTTATCATCCCAAAGTCTGTAAAATAAAAACTACTGCATCAGGGTTTGTAAAGGCAGGGATTACAATGCTGAATCTGTTTTATAAAGACATCTCTATAAAATGTACCACTATGCTTGTCCCAGAAAATATTCTGCACTACCTCAATCTTCTTCTTCTTTCGGCTTTTCCCAGTTAGAGGGCCGCTATAGCGGATCACATGTCCGCTCATGATTGGCAGAGGAGTTTTACGGTGTCGAGTTGCCAGCCTGACGCCCAACCTTCCACAGAAGGCACACACATGCACGCACTCACGCCTAGGGCCAATTTAGAATGTCCAATCCACCTACAGCATGTCTTTGGGATAACAAGCAGTTTTCTTTTACCTTAAATCTCAACATTCATAATAATAACACTCACTGTGTCCTAGGATAATACTACTGTTTTCTTTGGTTCTTCATTTCCTTGGACAGTAATGTAAAAAGATGGGACACTGACAAACTGAAGTGGAAAATTATAGCCTGGTTATATTTCATATATATGCCTGAGCATAATCCCTGGATAAAATAATAAAATAATTAGGAGACTATGTTTTAATTGTCTCAAAAAGTGATCTGCATCTTTATTACCCAATAAGTTTCCATAAGTACTGCACATTCTGTCCTATAGCTAATGCATTCATTTCCATAAGTACTGAGCATTCCGTCCTATAGCTAATGCATTCATTTCCATAAGTACTGAGCATTCTGTCCTATAGATAATGCATTCATTTCCATAAGTACTGAGCATTCTGTCTTATAGCTAATGCATTCATTTCTATAAGTACTGAGCATTCTGTCCTATAGCTAATGCATTTATTTCCATAAGTACTGAGCATTCTGTCCTATAGCTAATGCATTCATTTCCATAAGTACTGAGCATTTTGTCCTATAGATAATGCATTCATTTCCATAAGTACTGCACATTCTGCCCTATAGATAATGCATTCATTTCTGTAAATACTGAGCATTCTGTTCTATAGATAATGCATTAATTCCCATAAGTACTGAGCATTCTGTACTTCAGATAATGCATTAATTTCCATAAGTACTGAGCATTCTGTCCTATAGCTAATGCATTAATTTCCATAAGTACTGAGCATTCTGTCCTATAGCTAATGCATTCATTTCCATAAGTACTGCACATTCTGTCCTAAAGCTAATGCATTCATTTCCATAAGTCCTGAGCATTCTGTCCTATAGATAATGGATTCATTTCCATAAGTACTGAGCATTCTGTCCTATAGCTAATGCATTCATTTCCATAAGTACTGAGCATTCTGTCCTATAGATAATTTATTCATTTCCATAAGTACTGAGCATTCTGTCCTTTAGATAATGCATTCATTTCCATAAGTACTGAGCATTCTGTCCTTTAGATAATGCATTCATTTCCATAAATACTGAGCATTCTGTGCTATAGTTAAGGCATTCATTTCCATAAGTACTGAGCATTCTGTCCTATAGCTAATGCATTCATTTCCATAAGTACTGAGCATTCTGTCCTATAGCTAATGCATTCATTTCCATAAGTACTGAGCATTCTGTCCTATAGCTAATGCATTCATTTCCATAAGTACTGAGCATTCTGTCCTATAGCTAATGCATTCATTTCCATAAGTACTGAGCATTCTGCCCTATAGCTAATGCATTCATTTACATACGTACTGAGCATTCTGTCCTTAAGATAATGCATTTATTTCCATAAGTACTGAGCATTCTGTCCTATAGATAATGCATTTATTTCCATAAGTACTGAGCATTCTGTCCTATAGCTAATGCATTCATTTCCATAAGTACTGAGCATTCTGTCCTTTAGATAATGCATTCATTTCCATATGTACTGAGCATTCTGTCCTTTAGATAATGCATTTATTTCCATAAGTACTAAGCATTATGTCCTATAGATAATGCATTCATTTCCATAAGTACTGAGCATTCTGTCCTTTAGATAATGCATTCATTTCCATATGTACTGAGCATTCTGTCCTTTAGATAATGCATTCATTTCCATAAGTACTGAGCATTCTGTCCTATAGATAATGCATTCATTTCCATAAGTACTGAGCATTCTGTCCTATAGATAATGCATTCATTTCCATAAGTACTGAGCATTCTGTCCTATAGATAATGCATTCATTTCCATAAGTACTGAGCATTCTGTCCTATAGCTAATGCATTAGTTTCTATAAGTACTGAGCATTCTGTCCTATAGCTAATGCATTTATTTCCATAAGTACTGAGCATTCTGTCCTTTAGATAATGCATTAATTTCCATAAGTACTGAGCATTCTGTCTTTTAGATAATGCATTCATTTCCATAAGTACTGAGCATTCTGTCCTATAGTTAATGCATTCATCTCCATAAGTACTGAGCATTCTGTTCTATAGCTAATGCATTAGTTTCCATAAGTACTGAGCATTCTGTCCAATAGCTAATGTATTCCCCTGATTTTTAAGAGGAAAAGTGGAAGGCCTAAGATAAGGTTTATGGACATGTTGAGAGAGAACATGCAGGTGGTTGGTGTGACAGAGCAATTTGCAGAGGACAGGAAGAAATGGAAACAGATGATCCGCTGTGGCGACCAATAACAGGAACATCCGAAAGAGAAGAAGAAGAAGAAGAAGTATAATGCAGCTGCAGCAAACTTGCAATGTTTAAACAGCAAAAATACCACACAGCACTTTAAATCTATCTTTAGTAAATCTACCAGTTCTCATTGTAAGTTTTTTGGAATGCATAAAGCTTGTAAAAGTTTACGTTCTTGTTCAATTGCAGGCAAGTAAGTTTATCTAAAATATTTTACATACCACTTTCTCTGCAGAACTCATGAAGTCTCTCTTAAAGTTTAAAATATGTGTTAATGGAAACTAATAGATTCTTAGTCAGTAAACACTAATTCTCCAGCATTAGAGCTAATTTTTTGGAGTAGCCTTGACTGATTAGTTTTTCATATTGAGGTAAATGAATTGAGAAAAAAAAAAAAATATATATATATATATATATATATATATATATATTACAGAAATATATACACACTGCATAATGAAAATCAGAAATGTATTCCTAGGTCATTTTGGATCACGTTGAGAAATATTTGTACAGGGGTGAAGGGAAGAAATGGGCAGACATTTGGTGAGCATACATTTGTACTTACTACATAAAAAGGTGCTTCTCAACAGGTGACCAAGTGTAAAATGGATGAGGCTGTAACTCGTTAGTCACATCTTGGCAAGTTATAACTCATCAAATCTTTTTTCACATAAGAAACCATTGCCTGTGCTATATCTATTACTGCACTGATAGTGACATCCTTTTTACCCCTTGTTTTCTCAGTTGTGCTACGAAGAAGATCACATGGACAAAGCTACAAACTCCTTCCTTTGGGGAGGCTTCCTCTTGGAATATGTAATTATTATACATTTTTCATTGGGTTCAAGTTTTAACTAGTTCTGTTTATCCAGTACATTCAATCGGTGGTTACTCTGGGACACAGAGTACTGGCCAAGAAATGATGTTACTATATAACAACCCTTATGCTTTTAGGCTAGGCTATATTTTTTCATGTACCTCACAAACAACATAATGAACTGAACAAAAGAGGTCAGCCAAGAAAAAAAAAACATGAAAATGTTTCTCTGCTACTGAAACGTCTTACTGAGCAGGCCTACAGAGAACAGCTCAAAGGCAAACAGTAGAAACGTATTGCTTCAAAATCTCTGTAGTGAAAGTAAATAACCCACCATGACAGCAGCTGAAAAGACAGCCTCTTGTTTGTGATCCCATTCTTTGTTAAAAGTAACATCCTACCCAGAGTTCTTTGGTATTATCATTATGAAGTGTGTGATTTTTTTTAAGTATTTCATAATCTATTACCAAATTACACTGAAACAAAATTAAGAAAAGTGAGTTGAGAAGATTTTCAGTTGACCATTCTGTCAAGATATTTTCGGTTTGTACTAATCATTTATCGTCGTCATCATCATCATACAGCCACTTATTCCCATTTTTCTACATGGGGGTTGGAGTATCATGTCAACTGTCCCCATATCTCTTGATTCAGTGCCACTTTCCTACCTAATTCGATAGTCATACCTGAGTGTCACAAGTCTTCTCTCACAAAATCCATCCATCTTTTTGCTGGACACCCTCATTTCCTCTTGCCTTTTTCCTGTCTATCCCAACTCTTCTTCTCCAGGTTGTGTTGTGTTTACCTGCATATGCACCAGAACCACTATAATCTGTTCTCTCTGACATTCTCTGCAACTGGAGCTACTTGGGCTTCTGCTCTGCTTTCTTTGTCTTTCCAACAGTATGCATCCTACCACTTGGGCTTCTGCTCTGCTTTCTTTGTCTTTCCAGCAGTGTGCATCCTACCACTCATGTCAGGCACTTCATCTCCACTACTTCTAGCTTTCTCAGCTGCTATGTCTTCACATCCTATGTTTCTGTACAATGCAGTAGAACTGATCGCACAACTTTTTGTAAACCTTACTTCTCAGTGTCTCTGACATTCATCTCTCGCACATTATAGCTGACACTGTTTAGCAGCTGCCTGCAGCTGGTCCAGTTCTAACTTTGACTTTCTTATTCAGACTTTACTTCTTCTCATCCACCCCTCCCAGATACTTGAAGTTGTTAACCTGTTTCCCTGTTTTCCTGTTTAGCACAGTTCTCAGATTCATCTGATTTCCATCACTTGCTACCATTACAACTCTTATTTGTATTCAGTTCCATTCCATGAGTCTTTAGTTTTGCATTCCATTTCCCTATTCTTTGCTGACGTTCTTGCTCAGAATCTGCCACATCACGTGCATCCAGCAACATTGTTGATCTTTCCCCCCAATCTGTAGTCCATCAGCAGCAGTTTGCTCAAAGCTGAACTCTGATGCACACTCAATCCATCTGAGAATCTCTCTGCAAGTCTAAACACTGTCTGTACTTGAGTCATTGGATCCTTATACATAGCCTGCACTAATTTTACCAGTGTTTCTGGGACTTCAAACTATCACAAGACTGACCAGTCACCTTTCTTGGAACCTTGCCACATCGTTTCGCCAAGTTTAAGAATACCCCGTTGGACTTTTCTGCCCATCTCTAGCTTCTTCTCAACTATCTGTCTCAATACAAACATTGGGTTGGTTCTATTGCAGCCTGATCTGAATGCAAACTGTTCATCGTCCATTTTGCTTTCTACTACTCTGCATATTTATTTATCAATCACCCTCTGCAGAACTTTCGTGTAGTCCTACAACATTTTGATACCTCTGTACTGCCGACAGTTGTGAATATCCCCTTTGTCCTTGTACACTGACAATGTTCAATCACAACATAGGCTCAGTCTCCAATCAGCTGGGATGTGTCTTTCTCTCCAGTGAATACCCTCTGGACCCAGGCATGTCTCCCCTACCTCACCCAACATCTAGATCATATCTACCGTGAACTCGTCTAAGCATGCTGCATTCCCTGACTTCATTTCCTTAGTGCTGCTCTTATGTCTTCTAGGGTGGGCTGCTCCTCCTCTTCTTTCATTATAGGTTGTGTCTGCAGCAGTACAGCTTCTGTGGTGGTTTCTTCATTCATCAGCTGAAGCCTTTGATGATCTTTGGACTGATGACCAGGTTGTTGCTGGCATCACTTACGAATGGTGCCTGATAACTATCTTCTTTATCTTTGTCTTTGCCTTGCAGCTTGGTCGAAGTTTCTTTCTTTCATCTACTAAACCTAAACACTTTTCTGAAATTGGTGACTTGAAAGAGGTTGAACGTCATGGAGCAAGCAGCTTTTCCCTAATATGAAGTGAACTAGAGGTTTAGTAAAGTAAATAATGGAGTGCATGGGGGGTGCATAGTGGTATGGGGGCAATCCTCCACACAGAAAAAACATGACAGAAACAATTTAGCATCAAAGTCATTTTTTCCTAAACAAGCATTGGCTATTGTGCCATAAAAAAGTGGTATCCTGGAGTCATCAAATATTACATTCTTCCCCTATTACAGTAGGCTTTTGAAAACCTAAATGAGTAGTTTGTGGCTGTCAGCAGAGATACACACTCTTGTTTTTACTCAGCTTTGCTTTCCTTGTAGAAAAAGCAAAACAATGGCTGAAAAGTTTTATGCACTGGCATTTACATCTTTGCAGCTATATGAAAACAAAAGCATTTGTTTATCCCGGAAGTGAATAAGATGACAGAGAGCAATGGCCATCCTCACATGAAAGCATCTCACAGTCTGATAGTCTGACAGTTAAAAGCACAGATGATATAAGCTGCAATTGAGCTGAAAAACATTTCATTTTATTCCCAGTTTCAACAGAGATGTAATAGTTCCAAGTCATTCTGAAAATGAATTAATTTGACACTCAGCAATAAGTATTACTACTTGGGGGTTGGCATAATGGTTGAGCTGTTTACCCCACAAACAAAAGGCACATGGTTTGATTCTCACCTGGGGTGCTCAGCTAGGATTAAAAAGGTTTCTGACTGGTAGTTAGTCTGTTAAGATCAATCTGTATATGTATTTAAACAGTCTAAAACTTTAATGAGCGCAGCCCCCTTCCTAACCATTATTAAGTACTGTCTTTACACCTGGGCTAAAGCAGTTATACACAAACAGTATGCATACTGTGCCAGAGAGATGTACTGAATGTAGCCATCACTGCAAAAAAAAGAGCACAATGACCGAGCACTGGGAAGTGACCCAATCAAATAAGAGTGAGTGCGTGTGGAAACAGGAAGAAACCCCTGACTCTGTACCCACCCTGCCATACCTTA
The DNA here is from genome assembly GCF_019279795.1 of Protopterus annectens. Taxonomy (NCBI): domain Eukaryota; kingdom Metazoa; phylum Chordata; order Ceratodontiformes; family Protopteridae; genus Protopterus; species Protopterus annectens. Next base: position 650,460,338 of record NC_056750.1, read on the forward strand.
GGTAACTACACAACTGCAGGCTTTATTCACTATGAACATGGACACTGATATATGCTTATCTTTTCTCCTAAATTAGATTAAGTCAGATTATGGACTGAGAAAATGATATGATGCAAGCATTTTCACTATTACGAACAGTTAAGTGTTTGATACTGGTTACCAGTGAAAAGAGGGGATACTTATTGCAAACAAGTTCAAATAAGGATCCACAGAATAGCTGATGTATTATTGATAGTTTAATTTAAAATATATAATGTAACACCTGTATGTACATGTCTTCGTTCATTCTGCCTACCTTCTGCTTCCCTGTCACCTTAACCTGTCCTTTCTCTCCCTCCCCTTTTATCTCCTTCTGCTCTTACACTGCACTTAACTCCCCATGGCTATGAACCTTGCAGGTACATTACATTCATGCACTATTTGAATATACGCTATGAACCTAGTAGATATATTTCATTCATGTGTTACTTGAATATATCCCATTTATTACTTCTATTTTTCCATAATTGTAATATTTTTTCCATGATTGTAATTTTTTCACTGTTGTCTTATTACAGGTTTTAATCTATGTAATAGTACTGCTTGATTTTTCTCTGTATGTGTATTAATATTTTCTTTGTATGTAATTTTGTGGAGCTTTTGTCCCTGGGCCTCCACTGAAAATGGGCTCATTCCAGGCCCAGTGGACTTTCCTGGTTAACAAATGCAATAGATAAATAAATAAGTAATGTACTGAGTAAACATTAAGACATAAAGATGTGAGATGAAAGATGGCTAGTATACATTGACAGATACGACTGTGAATAGAAGCAGGTGGACAGATGTAGTAGTAGTATTATGAGTTGGAATGCAGTGGACAATTGTTGTAAAGTAGAAGAAAGAAAATTAAACGGAAGAAGTAATAGTGTGCAGGGTAAAGTAGGTGGAGAGGTGGAAATGGAGAAAGTGGTGGTGGAAGAGGAACTATGGTGTGGGAAAAAACATGGTATATAATGGGACGTGGGAGTTTGATTTCACATTAACAGAGACTGAGGTAGGCTCTTAGGCAGGGTTATTACAGGAGCATGTCCCTGTGTTGTACAGGAGTTCTATAAGTAAGGTTTTAAAAGTTTTGGGGATTTTCAGTGTGTCTAGGAGAATGGAGTTCCAGAGCTTAGCTAGGTGAAAAAGAGTATAGAGATTCTCAATCACAATGTTTTGGTGCGATTGCTGGTAATAGTAGTTTATCAGAGGATCAGAGAGATCTAGTTGGTTTGTGAAGGTGTCATATGTTTTTTAGGCTTTGATATTTGTCAGGTTGAAGCTCCCTTAAGGGTAAAAGCATTCATCTATTAATATATGTTTTTATTTTTAATAAAGCAATACTGATTTCTAAAAAAGTTATAAGTCCTCATTTCCTTTGAAGTCTCAACTGAAACTGCCTACAGTTTGTGGTTCTTTTCTCCTGGTTTTATGGCAGCTCAGCCAGTAACCTCAAGAAGTACCATTTTCCATGTGGATTTTTATATATATGTTTTGTGTTGCTTAGTTTACTTAATGTGTGTTACCTACAAATAAAATATTCTGTCACTGCATTTGGGGACATCAGCCTTAGGCTATCAGCCACTGGCCTTTCAGTAGATAAAACATCAACAAGCTACAGGGAGCTGATGTGTCATTCTATTTCACAAAAGAAAGCTGACTAAAGATTATATTCATACACTATAATAAAAAAAGCATAAAAAACACGTGTTCAAACAAGTTTGCATATTACTACATTTCCACACTAATACAGTATTGGTTAACAAAGATGTTTTCAAGACTCACCGAGATTCAATGAACACATTTATTAAATGGGTTGTCTGAACTCTGGCATTATCAAAAAGGGCAGGTAACACAGAGAGATGCAAGTCCTTAGGGGGATCAAGCCCTCTCTGCATCAATAGCCTCCTCAACATAGTCATTCCATTTAAAACATGGATGTCATACAGACTCACATGAAAGGAAATTGTCTTTTTAGCAAAACCATTTTCTTTAGCTAAAAATAGACATATGCAGACTTCACTGATGTAAAAATTCCAATAACTGCTTTTCATCATTTGTGTATCAAAGTGTGACCCTATGCCAATGCAGGGCTAATATAAAGTATTCAATATTTGCAGCTAGTTTGTAGTGCCCCTATAACAGTTTAAAGCATTCAAACCATATTTAGCAGTTATAGTGGATCAACTACCCAATAGCATTACAAATATCTCAGACCACTTGCCCATAAAAAATCCATAACTAATTGCTTCTCAATGCAAGCCAAATATGAACACTTGTCAAAACCCAGCTTTTCCATGAGTATAACCTAAATTATCAAAACTCATTTACCTATTATTTTATTCTTTGCTAGAAATAACAATATAACAGAACAAAATAACTTATTTTTATTATCTATACCAACATATTCCTGCTATAGCTCTGTATGTCATTTAATTTCCTATGTTAACATGTGTGTATATTACTTTTTTTTATAACTGTCTGAAAGTTTTATTTGAAATACGCACTGTGCAATATCACACTCCCTCAAGCAGGTCTCATTAACTTAACCAGTAGGTCATTTATGGAAACTAGTTATCTAAGCAACACTGGCTTGTCTCACTCACAGCACCTACCGGTTATGTTCCAAGATCACTGTGCAAACTACAAACCTCTATTAGTTCCTGCTATGAACATATCAACCTAAACACTGTTACCCTCTCACTGAGGTTATAACATCCACTAAACAGGATGTCCTAATCCCAATACTGAGCTAGAAAAAAAATACAGACTGGCTTAAATAAAATGTGCCACTTCATGACCAACTCTTCTAAATTACAGCAACATTGTCTGCCAATGAATGTGGCAAGACTTCTATGTATTCTCCAGTAAGCCAGACTCTCAGTTGTAAGATGATTTTCAAGTTCCTGCATCAGCTTCATGGTTCACAGCTAAAGTGAACACAAGAACCTGCACTCCTCATCAGGGGTTTCCTTTACATTAGCAGTGCATCAAACTACACATAAATGCAGCAGGAAGACCTTTTATATTTTGTTTTAAAAATTTGGACCTACCTCCTAGCTACTATCCTGTCTATCATGACATTAAATGCTTTTGCTCATTGTCATAATTGTCACCTAAGAATAGCATGCTAGCTACCTATAACTGTACCTATATATATTTATATGTTTTTACATCTATAGCTGTATGTATATGTATGTATATATATATATATATATATATATATATATATATGTGTGTGTGTGTGTGTGTGTGTGTGTGTGTGTGTGTGTGTGTGTGTGTGTGTGTGTGTAGAACCTTGCACTGAAGTGGCTTTTTCATCAACTATAAAAAAGCTGGCACAGCTGATCAAAAAGTAGTATCTTTTTTACCATGAGATCTTGGTACAATGGGGATCGGGACATATGCGATCTCGGAGCTAGTATATATAATAAGTAGGAGGATGTTGGGAGGTGTACAGGTACTTGACTCAGTGAAAAAATACTGGTTGAGTGCTTTGTTTCAGGCCTGTGTGGATCAGTGTTATTCGGTTTTAACATGTTAGTTCGAAGTTAGTGTCAACATTTCTGCATGCCAATGAACAGTTACAAATACATACACATATATATATATATATATATATATATATATATATATATATATATATATATATATGTTTCTGTATCTGTATCATAAGATCTTTCTCAGGTATTATTTGGTGCATGATTGCTGTGCCCATGAATTTGTTCCTTCTGATATATAATTTAACTGCCTGTGATCACTGAAATAAAATGATGATGTTAGCTCTCATTTGAGACTTGTGATCATGTTTATTTTTATTTATTTATTTTATTTATTTTTACATTTGTTGACCGGGCTAGTCTAACTGGATATATGTCCATTTTCAGTAGAGGCCCGGGGAGAAAAGCTCCAAGCATTAAGTGACAAGTTTACAATATATCAAAAAAACACTTAAACTCATTCATACTTATGTTACTCATTCATACTTATGATTTGCTAATGTGATCTATTTCCTTATTGTAAATAGACTTCCTATACATCTCATTTTTACTTATTGTAACTGGGACTTAGCAGAAAATTGCCTCTTGTTGTCCAGTCCACTTGCCTGTAAACAAAACAAAAAATAAAATAACATGTTTAAATGAAAGAGCAAATACAGATATATAACCATCACCTGTTTTGCATATTCAGATGTTAGTTATAATCCATAAAGACTACATAATGGAATTTTGAAACACAACATATACTCAGAAAGCATACTAAAACAGAGTATATGCACACACACACACACACACACACACACACATATATATTTATATATATATATATATATATATATATATATATATATATATATATATATATATATATATATATATATGTATGTATACACACACACACACATATATATATATATATATATATATATATATATATATATATACACACACACACACACACACACACACACACACACACACACACACACACACATATATATATATATATATATATATATATATATATATATATATATATATATATATAGAGAGAGAGAGAGAGAGAGAGTTTTACTTTACAATCCCTAAATACTGAAATATCAAAATTCAGTATCTCAAGACTGTAAAGCCGAACACTGAAAAGCCCGAAACCCCAAAAGCACGAAATTCAAAATCGCGACTGCCCACATACATACTCCACACACAAAGAAGCACACTTATGCCTTCGTCCCCACACTAAAAACCAACAAAACACACACAAACACAACAAAACAAACACATGCGTGGACCCTACATATAACCAGAGGGACAAGCCTGCCTGCATCTCCCACACCTCTGCTACTTATATATAATAACTCCGAGGTTGCACTAAAAATAAAAACTACCCCTACACATTCTACACTTCCCTTGTACAAACACACATCACATACATACAAATATCACCACTCACAACACTTACACACTCGCAATCTTACCTACCTACCCTAACCCACACCTCAAAACTCCAAACACACTCACACACACTAAAATCCCTACCCAAAATCTCTAGTAAAACATCACTTACCTGAATCTCCAGCTACATCCATATACCACATGAACACAGGGAATCCCACAGCATGTATGCACCTCCACAACTGCAAATTCGACATTTCCGCATTTGGGATTCTGCACTTTCTCACAAGTGCATTTTTAACACTTCGGTCTCAAGCTACTGAAATTCGATATTTCAGTAGATTGAAATTCTGAAGTGAAAATATATATATATATATATATATATATATATAT
>NC_056750.1:650775643-650863143 GCF_019279795.1 Protopterus annectens
ACATATGTACATACATACACTATTTTATAACCAACAATGTTTCCTATCAAATTAGACATTCTAACTCAACTTTTACCACATATTACACAGCACCATTGAGAAGTATAACATAGTCTTCTGAAACCAGCAAAACACACATTTAAATAGCAAATTCAAGGTACTTCATTATAGGGCATTAGAAACTAAATACAAAGAAATACATTGCATTAAAGTGCACATACAGGGAGAGAGAACCATTTATTACATTTAGATATACTCTCAGAAATTCAGAACACTGTAATCTACTTTCATTGAACTAGTAAAACAAACATGAAGTAGAAGCTATTCATAAACATCCTTACTAAAATGTCCACAGAACACTGCAAGAATGATGCAGAACTGTAAATGCAACACTATTATATTACCAAAGTTGAATCTCAACAAACTCCGTCAAAATAATCAGTCAATTAAAAATTACTTTCATTCATATATATATATATATATATATATATATATACATACACAATCCAGTTCATAAAATACCTAACCAATAAAAACACTTCCATATACAAAATAATGAATATTAATGATGTTATATAGCATTAACTCCATAAAAATACACTTACTTTAAAATTCAAATAATAACTGATATTGCAGTGTGTACATAAATAAATGAACATCCCTGGTGTCTAAAATGTATCAAAATGAATTAAATAAGCAAATAATCATCTACAAAAGTTAATTCATTTAATATTATCAGCTTTTAAAACCAGACCACTTGTGGCTTCTAGGATGTCAAAGACTGAAGCATTAACTAAAATGGTAGATAAGTTTAGACTTTTTTTATAATAAGAGATGTGTCCTTAGGTATTTGTTGCACTGATTGAGTGAACTGGCTCAAGATAGTTTTGATGAGCAGCTAATTTTTGTGATAACTGATAATAAAGATTTATTTGTAGTAATTCCCCGTATTTAATAACCTGGGTGGTTTTGTGAAGCGTTATTTGTTGGAACAAAATTTGATCAGATAAAACAGAATTTATAGTGAATTTAATGGAGATAATACTTAGGAATAACTTTTCTTATTTTGCATGGAGGATTACTATAAGCAGAAAAAGGGAGTGGCAATGGGGGAAGCTGCTGCACCCACTTTTGACAATATAGTGCTATGGTCCTGGGAAATCATATATATATATATAATAGTCAGTTTGATTGTTCCTTACCTTTGATTTTAGATTATACATTTTTATTTTGGAAAGGGACAATGGAAAGTTTTCAGGAATTTTAAGTATATTAATTTAACAATATAATTTTATTTTGCATGGGGATTACCATAAGCAGATAAAGGGACTCGTAATGGGGGAAGTTGCTGCACCCATTTTTGCCAACAAATTGCTATGGTATTGGAAAACCAGATATGTATTTTAAAATTATGGTTTGTTTCTTACTTTTGATTTTTAGATGATATATTATTATTATGGAAATGGACAATGGATAGTTTACAGGATTGTTTTTAATATTTTAATTCAATGGTAGATGTTTTATGTTTATGATGATACTAAATTTAATCATTTAGATTTTCTTTTAAGTAAGGACTTGAGTAATGGAGTATTTACAATGAATATTTTCAGAAAGGCCATGTAGTTGAATAGTTATTACATTTTACAAGTGCATATCCTCTGTGGCAAAAATGTGGTTTGGTAAAGGGTCAGTTTGTGAGATTATCAAGTATGATGTCCAAAGAACTGATGTTTCTACAGGAGTTTGAAATATTGAATGGGTTTTTTAGGTATCCCAGTTATCCCCTTCATTTAATTAATGAAGTGGTAGATGGGGTTTCAAGGGCTAGAGATGGAAGATTTAGTCCAATTCTGAGAAAGAATACAGAGAAGAAGAAATAACTGAGAACAGTTAAGATTCTAACCCATAATTTTAATAATGCAGTAAAAAATATTAATAAGAAATTGAATGGGGTGTTTGGAGGTTTTAATGTTTTGGATAGATCTGGTATTGCACCAAAATTTATATACAAAAGGGGAAGGAATTTGAAGGCAATACTTGAGAGTGAGAGTAAACAGATTTGTATAGGAAATACATATGGAATTTATAAATGTGGAATTTGAGTACAATTTCATTTTAACTTGAAGAAATGAGTGTTGTAATTGCCAAATACCCAGGGTAATTAGAGGTAATAGAAAATTAAACTGTAATACTAAGGGATAAATATATGTTATATAGTGCATGATTTGCGAGGCTTTCTAATGGGAAAGGCTGAAACAGCACTTAGCACAAGAATATATGAAAATGTATATTCAGTTAGGAGAAAAGATGAGAGGTGCAACTTAGTTAAACATTCCAAGGAATGCAAACATTTTTAAAAGTTATTAATTTTTATTTTAGAGAAAGTTTCCAATAATGTTTGGGGGGGTACTGGTAATCCCATTTAGAAAAGAGAGAGTTATTATGGCAGAATAAGTTAAATGCTACATGACGTCTTCATATCAATGACAAGGTAAGTATTAACAGTGTACTGGTTTTAAAAGCTGATAATATTAAACGAATCACAGTTTAATTTTGGCAGATGGTTATTTGCTTATTTAATTCATTTTGTTATGTATTAGGTATTAGGGATATTCATTTATTTATGTACACATTGCAATATCTATTATGTGAATTTTAAAGTAAATGTATTTTTATGGAGTTAATCGGGGTATATGTCTTTAATACCCAATTTTATAAAAATTCATTAATATTCATTATTTTGTACGAGGAAGTATTTTTTACTCGTGTATTAAATTAATTGGATCACATATACATATATATATATATAATTGATTGAGATTCAAATGAGAGTGCTGAATATTTGTTTTTTAATAAAATAGTGTTGTAATTAGAGTTCTCTGTAATGCTGGTATTGTTTTGGTGAAAATGTTGTGATTGTATATGCTGGTGTGAATTTGTTTGGTTATTGAGCCTTACTAAAATTTTACTTCATTACTTAATGCAAAATGATGACACCTTTCATAAAAACAAAACCAGAAGCAAAACTAAAACTGGTAGTGTGTGACAACTGTCAGAAATGATGGCAATATCACAAAATTCCATGAAGTCTTTTTTTAATTTTTTTAATGCTGGGGAAGAACTGGTGACACCATCTAGAAATAACTGTCTGACAATTTGAGATGAAGAAGCTTGCTGAGGCTGAGATTTAAAAGATAAAATCCCCATAGTAAAGAAGTTGACATCTTGCATTCATATAGCCGAGACAACAAAATATATGTTCAAGTGTTCAAGAAACTGAAAAAAAAGGCACGTTAGTAATCTATGACTTAAACGTTGTAAAGTAGTTCAGACAAAATTCAAAATTATTTTTACTCAGCAGCAAAATAAAGAAATTAGAATGGGCACACACACACACACACACACACACACACACACACACACACACACACACACACACACACACACACACACACACACACACATTTTACGCTTATCTGTACACATGTACGTCAGGGCCCAAACTAAACATTCCACCAACTCAGCGTGTTTTCCAATTCAACATAATTAATAAAAAATCCAAGAAGGTAGTGTGCTTCTCAAGTGAACATAATTAAAAAAAGAGTGACTGTAAAAGCTAATAAATTCAACAATGCTGAGGTAGACAAATCCTCAATAAAAAATTCCAGCCATAACACAATCAATGAAGTTTAATGCTACCTGCCTATACTGACAAATTATACAGAATACTGAGGCATGAAAAACAGTTTTTGCAATGTTCTCAGTGTATGAATGGTATAAAAAGACAAGGTTTGAACATTTCTTGGATTGCTTGCTTACATTCAAATGGTAGAGCTGTTGTGTTTAGAGTAGTAGTTTGTCAGGTACAGGCTAGGGTCCAAAGTTTTACAAATTTAGTATGATAGCTACTGCAATAACATTTCCCAAACACCAAAATACTGATCACAGCTCATCCCAATTTAAGAAAGAGGTGCTTAACAGATCTGAGAGTAAAACAGAAGACTACTGCAAATGAAGAAGTCATCTACTTTCTTCAGACTACAATAATCTTAGGGTTTGTTGAGGTACAGCTCCTGTACCCAGGGACACATTTCTTCAAGGCTTTTGTGTCCCAGAGACATGTAAGTCAGTGGTATGCTTTGGAAATATTTATTTCCCAAAAATCAAGTAGATATGGCTGGTGAAGTCTGGCAAGGCTAGAGAAGATATTCAGTATGAACATTCCGGTCAGCCATGGTTGCTATTACTTGTTGTGAGTATTCTGAATTGGGAAGTAATGACTGCTGACCTGGAGTTTTGACATAAGGGTAATTGCAGTTTTCTTTTTGCAAGTGTGCATCTTCAAAACCTAATCAACACAACCAGTATATTTCAGACAGCAGAAAAATATCCTATACTTTACAGTGTGGGAGAATCTGCTGAGGTCTGTAATGAATCTTAATGCCATAGTCTTGTTTTTCTCACTTAAAAGTCCTGGAAACAAAATAGTTGGCCTGAAATGTATAGTGGGACTAAATAAATTACCACTTTGTCCCAGTGGTTCCAGGGTTCTATCTCTATTTATGTATTTATAAAGATAGATGTACAAGGGAGAAGTAAGGAAGCTGGACAGTTTCAATTTCAAATCCTTTAAAAAGCACTTTGAAATAAACTGCAAGCACTTAATATTGTTATAAACTGCTATTCACTGCATAGAAGGGTGAACTCTCCTAACACATACACAGCTCCTCTTCTAAATGAATCAACAACAATGTTGCTGGTAGAAAGTTAAGTGCACCTGGTGATTCTGTCACCTTAATGAAAGTCCTAAAAAATAATCCTGAGTTGTGAAATTACCTGTCTACAGTAAAAATACCATTATTATTGCATCAGCCACTGCAGGATAGAATATGAGGCATGATGAAAACGTTTGCTGCTTCACCTTGAAACTATGACTACGCTTCCTCTGGGTGGGTGCAATATATCTTCCATAGCTGGAAAGTTCTTTCTCCATTCACATAGTCTTCTGCTTGTAATCTAGACTACAATGCTAACAAGAGGGGCCAAATCAAATAATAACATCTATCTGTGCATCTCCCATCCATATCCACTATCATTTATCCTCATACGAGTTAGCAGATCTGAATCACTTCAGCAACTATTTTTCCTGATGTGGACCATTTCAAACAGCTATCCATTATAGAATTTGTTATATTATTCTAAATGAGTAAAAACTGTCAAAAATAATATTTATATTGAATTCTGTGTTCCATATACTGAGTTATCAGACTTCGTAAACCTATAGAGATTTGTTAAACAAAAGTTTCAAAACTTTCACTTTATAACAGCTGAAGAATAAAATTCAGTTTTAGATGTCATCATGAAAAAAATAAGTTACATTTTTTCTGCATACCCTAAAATAAGATGAGCAGTACTAGATTTCATGGAGACAATAAAAATATCCAATTATTTTAGAGTTAGATACCCACTGAAAGAGGAATAATCCTTTTTTCTAATTTTCAAAAGCCAACGTTCTGCGCCGATTGTTTTTTCTCCTTGTCCTTGATGGATTTGGTAGAGGCAGCAATTATTGAGCCAAGACAATTTCAGTTTATTCAGGTATTTAAAAAAATAATCCTCTTAGAAATAAAGCAAAGTTCTCTTCAATAAGATTAAACCCTGAAATCCTGATACTTCAAGAGATAAACTCAATGATCCATGGAATTCTGATAAGCAAAGTCTCATATTATAGTAATGATATAATAGAATTAAAAATGTAAAAAGACAGCAGATAGTAAATTTTCAACAGTCATGACCAGAACTGATTAATAAGTAATACAATGATCTATAAGTATTTTAAGTGACAAGTTACCATGGGCAGTATTCAAACTCACAGAGACATTTTCTGATTTGGCACCTTATTTAGTTAAAATTATTAACATTAATTGAAAAACTTTATATCCTACATAATGTCCAAACATTTTAACAGATCCTCACCACAGTAGTTAAAGGAAAATCTTCAAGGTCAATGTTTTTATAGTAGTCTTTTATAAAATCTCTGCACATCACATTTCCAAAATATTGTTAGCCTGTTCTAATCATGTTGCAATGTAGTTTCTCTCACAATTGTATTAATCAGTCAAATGTATTCTTATTTCAAAATGAATACGGATTATACCGATCCCAAAAATATACACCCACATGCCTTAAATTTGCAAGTGTGTTTGCACCATGGAATCTGGATATTATTCCATTCTTAATTTTACCCATCAACTCAAGATTTATGTCATTTATACAAAGTCAATATCAAATGTTAAACTAGGAATGCCCTAAGTAGTGATGCTTCTATGGCTTTTGAGTGAGTTTATCATTTTATTTTTAGGCTGATACAGTTTAAAGCCATCTGGTAATGGAAACCTTGATGCTAGATGATTGGCACTGTTGATGTAACACCCCAACCCCATGTGCAAAATGGGAAAAGGGGTAGTGGATGGATGAATAGACAGTTTAAAATGCACAATTTTTTCAGTCCAAAAAGCTACTTTATTCCCCTCCATTTATTATTTTATCAATAAATGGTCCATTATCTATAACTATAAAAAAAAAGAAGTGTGTCTATTGTCAGCATATCTTTTGTAATTCACATGATGAATCTTTTTTTCCATTATATGATAAAGTTATTGTTTCCTATAACTCATCAAAGCACTATTAGTATCAATGATTTTGCAGATGATCTTAGTATGTATTTTCCTATCTTCATTCTTATATATCATGCATTTTAGATGCTACTAACAAATGTTTTTACCTCAAATTATAAGCTACATTTGAGTAAGTCTATTTTATTATAATTTATACTTTTTATTTTTATTTTATTTACATCTTATTTTATTTATATTTCCAGATATTTGTGATATACATGATACAACCTTTGAAAATTGTACACATACTGAAATATCCAGAACTGCTTTTCATGCAAAATAATATAGATTATAATATGCTGGTCAAAACAAAAATTTACGTTTTTTTCCAAAGCATCGATTATAAGATGAATATTTTCCTCACTTATTTTGCACTTAAATTCATTATTGCAACCCATATCAAAAATCTCTTTTTTTCCAAATATGGTAGAATGAAGTAATGAAATAAATGCATTTGGTTTCTCAAAATTCCTAGATTAAATGCTATTAAGTTAACAACTCCTAAGACAAATGGAGGATTAAAGTTTACCAGAAGAAAACAATTCATTATTTTGACAGAATTTTTTCCTGTTTGGGTTTGACTTTAGGCTGGTTTCCTTAAAGAACTACATATAAACTCACATGCTGTATCTAACCATTAACAATTAGGACTTTAATTTACAGAGAGTGTTGACCACTAGTTTTAAAATCAAGCCTTATAACATCCTTATGACAATATCACAATTGCCTTACATAGTGGTTTACAGGTTAATGTCACTTATAGTCATTTCTCCAATGCTTCTGGCACACTTTTTCATCAGAAATGTAATTGTTAGGTGCAAAACCTAAGAATTTCTTTTTAGTAAGTAAGGCAGACTGCTAACTGAAGAGAAGGCAAGCACTAGTGTGTAAGACATAACAGCCAGAAAAGCATCTGGTGTGGTTTTATACACAAAATCATGCAAGCTTCTATATAAGGCTGTTACTTATCTAGTTAACATACCATGGTGTACCCAAGAAAACTGAACGCTGTAATTAAATCAAAAGGTGCTTTAACAAAGTATTAGTTTAAGGGTGTGCATACAAAACAAAGTATTAGTTTAAGGGTGTGCACACTTATGCAACCAGCGTATTGTACCTTTTTTATTTTTTATATTTTTCCCCCAACAGATTTGTTTTTCAATTGAATTGTACAGGTTATAGGTCACATTAAAGGTGGGAAAAGTTTTGAAATTATTTATTGTAGTCTCATTTTATATATCAGAAAAATCTGGCATTTTAACAGGGGTGTGTAAACTTTTTACATCCACTATATATACATATATATATATATATATATATATAAAGAGAGAGAGGGTGAGTGAGTGCAGTATCAGCTACCCATCAGCTGTTCCGTGGATATCTTTTTGAATGGAATACATACTTTGTTTTTACAAGTGCTGTGAAACATTTAGGCAGATATACCACTAGAACGTACTTCTTCCACATACTTTCCTTCTTCTTTCAAAACTCTTCCTTCATACTCTTTGTTCATAAATAAAAAAAAATCATTTTGGAAATGTGTTCCTTAACAGAAGAATAAAATGTTTACATATCTGCTTCCATCTAGTCATTTAGGTGCTGGCTAGATCATGACAATCTGATTATCCTATAGCCTGTTTCCTTTCTACTTACAATGCATACACGAGAAGGAACAATGTGACAGTAGAGTACATAGGATACAATAAACTTTAAGGAGGCGCTAGTGATGTAATAAAAGAAAATATACAATTAAATATGATACAGAATGCAATCCAAAATGAGAATACTTTGCTCTCTTCCAACTTCCTGTTTTCTTGGTCTGTCAGTTGGATTTGCAAAGGTTTTGCCCCTCTCTTTTTGTTCACTTGATATAACAGTTAGCATGAAAAACAATCAGTGATTACATGCATTGGCCAGTGTGAGCCCTATCTTATGACCATGGGCAGTTATACTATATTAAGGTGAAGAAGAAGAAAAGAACATGATTTTAAAATATGGTAAAGGATTGAGCAATAAACAATGGTGATTCTTAATTCATTCCCTCCAGTGGAGCTCTGGAAGTTTAAGCAGCATTAGCTTTTAGTCAACAACTTATGCTTTCACACTTCATGCAAAGGGTCATTTTTCTAGAACCATAAGTATTAATAAAAATGTTTAATGCAAAAGTACAGTTGTGTACACTTACCATAAATGTAGATGTTTGAGTGTATTCACTGTTGCAGTCATTACATTTGGGTAATCTGCTGGCAGGTTGCCCTCAGTCGGCCTGAATAACAAATTCTTGGGTCCTGCGTCGGTTGCTGTCCATTCTTCCATGACGTCAGGTCATCAGGGGTATAAAACATGCAGCCAATGCCATTTTCATCAGTTTTTCTTGCCCCAGATGTCAGGTGCATCCCAAATGGGGAGCAAAAAAAAAAAAAAAAAAAAAAATATATATATATATATATATATATGCATGCAATTTAGAACACAAAAAATATACCTCCAAATAAAAGCAAATACACCAAAAAGGCTTTTGAGCATAGTAAAAGAAAGAAGAGGTATAATAAGAGAGAAATAGGGGGCTGGTGGGTGGGTAACCAGGACTGCAACAGTGAATACACTCAAACATCTACATTTATAATAAGTGTACGCAACTGTACTATGTTCTTCGTGTTTCACTGTTGCAGTCATTACATTTGATTAGAATCCCAAAGCTATGGTTGGGAGGATGGAATTATACAGCATTAGGAGCAGCTATAAGGCCCTGCAGGACAGCAGTGGCAAAGCCAGCTCTGGAGAAGAGAGGTAAATGGTAATGTTTGGTGAACGTATGAACTGAGCTCCAAGTAGCAGCTTCTAGAATGTCTCTGGTAGGAACCCCTCTGAGAAAAGTTGCAGAAGTAGATGCAGCCCAGGTGGAATGGGATCTGATCCCCTTGGGGGCAGGTTTACCATGGTGCATGTAGCAGAAACAAATACAATGGCTTATCCATTTTGAAATAGTCTGCTTTGAAATAGCCTTTCTCGCTGCCCCTGCAGCAAATGCCACCAGTAATTGCTCAAATTTTCTTAGAGATTTTGTCCTGTTTAAGTAGAATCTTAGTTGTCTGTGTACATGCAATGAATGCAGAATCTGCTCCCCCTTGTTCTGTGCATTTGGGAAAAAGGTTGGCAGATGAATGGTCTGATTAAGAGCCCCACTAGATACCACTTCAGGCATAAAGAATGGATTGGTCCTGAGAGCCACCCTGTCCAGGTAAAAGATAATGAAAGGCTCCACTGCCATGAGAGCCTGTAGTTCCAAAATCCTTCTAGCTGAAGTGACTGCTAAATGAAAAGCTGTCTTCCAAGAGAGAAATTTTATGTCTGCAGTAGCAGCTGGTTCAAAAGGAGGTAGGGTGAGTTTTTCCAGCACAAAATTGAGGTCCCATACAGAAGTTGGTGCTCTCCTGGGAGGTCTCAAATTTTTGGCCCCTCTGAGGTACTGCTTTAGCAGGGGATAAGAAAAGAGAGGAGGCTCTGTGTTGTAATGTGCCAAAATGTCAGAGGCATGGATTTTTATAGAAGAAAAAGATAGGCCCTTGTGAAGCGTCTCAGTTAAATATTGCATAATCTGAGGAATATTGGACATTGCTGTGTTTATTCCTTGTGCTTGGTTCCAGCCACAGAATCTTTTCCATTTATCAGCATAAGATTTTCTAGTACTAGGCCTTCTAGCCTCCAAAATGACATCCATCACAGGTTTACTGAGAGATGTAACTGGTGAAATTAGTTGATTAGCCATGCTGCAAGATTCAGAGTTTGGAGCTGAGTGTGCAGAATTTGATAGTTCTGCTGAGACAGTAGATAAGGTGTCTGAGGCAGGTACCATGGAGGAAGGTGTGACATATTGCATAGGAGCGGGTACCAGTGTTGGCAGGGCCAGTCTGGAGCAATCAGAATCATTTTTGGTTTTTCCTGTCTGACTTTTAGTAAAACCTTGGAGAGAAGAGGCAGAGGGGGAAAGGCATAGACTGATAGGTTTTTCCAACTGAGGGATAGAGCATCCACTTTCCAAGCTTTTTTGTGATGGATTCTTGTGCAGAATTTGTCCAAATGATAATTTTGGGGAGAGGCAAAAAGATCTATGTCTGGGCTCTCCCGTTTTTGTGTCAACATGCTGAAGATTTGTGGATCTAGTTTCCATTCATGTGAGTCCATAATATGTCTGCTTAGTTCGTCTGCCAGAGTATTTTGCTTTCCTGGCAGGAATTGAGCTTGTAGATGTATTTGGTAAGTCAAGGCTGTGTTCCACAAAGCCATGGATAGTCTGCAAAGGGGGTAGGAATGGGTGCCCCCCCTGCTTGTTTATGTACCACATAACTGTGGTGTTGTCCGTCTTTATCAGTAGTTGTCCTGGATGAAGAAAGTCCTTGAAGGTTGTCAGAGCATTCTGTACAGCTAGCATTTCTTTCTGGTTGATATGTAGGTGCATCTGATTTGGGTTCCATTTGCCCTGAATGCATCTCCCTGCCAGATGGGCCCCCCAAGCATAATCTGATGCGTCTGTAGTCAGGGTTTGGGTGGCAGGGGGTGGAATGAATGACAGTCCCTTGTTTTGTTAACAAGCCTCTGCCCACCATAGGAACTCCTGCTGCAGGCAAGGAATGATAGGAATCATTGTTTCCAGTCTGTGACAACGCTGACTCCATAAGCTTTTTAGGTACCATTGAAGTTTCCTCATATGCAGTCTTGCATATGGAATTAGTAGAATGCAGGAAGCCATGAACCCCAAGGTCTGCAAAATTTGTCTTGCAGATAGCTGGATTTTGTGGCCATTTGTTTGAAGTAAGTCATCAATTGAATTTGTTTTTTCTGGCGTGAGGTAAGTCATCTGGGCAGTTGTATTCAAGCTTGCACCCAGAAATGTAATTATCTGAGAGGGTACCAGTTGTGATTTCTTTTCGTTTATGGTGTACCCTAGACAAGTTAGAAGCCTTTTTACAAATGCCAGATGCTGTAGAAGAGTGTCCTTGTTTTCTGTCTGTATTAGACAACCGTACAGACAAGGATAAATATGAATGTTATTTTGTCTGCAAAATGCAATTACTGGTGCCAGGCACTTTGTGAAGACCCTGGGCACAGTAGATAAGTCAAAGGGCAGTGCAGAGAACTGGTAATGCAAATAGCCTGCTATGAAGCGGATGTATCTTCTGCACGATTTCCTGACTGGGATATGCAGGTAAGCCTCTTTTAAGTCTAGAGTTACCAACCAGGCATCCTTGCCTAGCATAAGCAGTAACTGTTGTAGAGACAGGATCTTGAATTTTGGAATGTCCAGGAATGTATTTACAATGGATAAGTCCAGAATTGAACATCATGATTTGTCTTTTCTGGGTACCAGGAAAAGTCTTGAATAAAAACCTTGTCCTTTTTCCTTTTCTGGTACTGGTTGAACAGCCCCATATTCATGAGGGACATAACTTGTTTCTGGGCCTCTGCCCACTGTTTTGGAGGCATATCTGGCCATCAATTTGGGATTGGCAATGTGTGGAAATGAAATCTGTATCCCTGGGATACTATATTTAAAACCCACTTGTCCTGGGTAATTAGATGCCAATTCCATGCATGAAGTGCCAGTTTTCCCCCCAAAGGGGCTGCCAAAAGATAAGTGCTTGGTGATGGCAGAGGAAAGTCATTGAGACTGTTTACCATAGGGAGGAGCCTTGTTACTTCCAGATTTGGAGGTGGAGGCACCCCATTGTTTTGTTCTGTAAGTTCTTTGTGACTGAAACCTGGAGCCTTTGGAGTGTCTGGGTTTGACCTGAGTGGCTTTGGTGGGTACTGGAAAGGACCAATTCTTAGTAGGCCAGTGCCTACTGAACCTGGGTGGCTGCACTTGTAGTAAATCTTTTACAGTTTGCATAGATTTAGCTTTATCTTCCATCTTTTTCAAAACTTCTACTGCCTTATTACCAAATAGACTGCCCTGTTGTAAAGGAGCATCCAACAATTTTGCTTTAACATGATCAGGCATATTTTGCTCCTTGAGCCAAGCATGCCTTCTTATCACAGATCCAGTTACAGCGGCCCTGCAAGAGGCCTCCAAGGAATCAAAACCACATTGCAAAGTATGCTTTCCAACTTGTTCAGCTGAATGCAATAAATACTGTAACTCTTTATTTTCCACACAGTCAGAAATCAAATAATTTTCTGTTTAAGTAAGACCATGACATGCTACTGATACTTAAGCATATGAAATTGACAGTTTAAAGCCCTGATTGCCAAGGTTGCAGAGGTGTAAACCTTATTACCCCATCTATCCAGCGCCCTGCAGTCTCTATCAGAAGGGGTAGGATTTTTAGCAGTTGAAGCCTTAACGCCCTTGAGACCCTGAGAAATGGTTTCAGGGTCAGCAGTAGGGTTTTTAAAAAGGAATTTGTGGGTGTCAGGAACCCTATAATATCTGTCTAGCTTACTAGGAGCTGGAGGCAGGGAATCAGGAGCCATGCTGGATTCTGAGAAAACATCATCAACAATGTCTAGAACAGGAGGTATAGCCAAAGGCCTATGCTGAGGAAGAAGAAGGAAATCCCTAAGCCTCTTTTTAGATTCTGAGAAATCCTGAATCTCCCAGTGAAAATGTTCCCTTAAGGTATGCAAAGTTTCTCCAAAAGAAAAATCCTCAGGAGGAGAAGCAGAAAGGATGGATTCTTCTGCATCAGAGTCCTCATAAGGTGGAATAGATAATTCCTGATCAGAATAGGAATCAGAAGAAATAGAAACCTGATCTGAAGATTCATAGTCAGTGCCTTGCCTAGGCCTCTTAGCAGGAGGGGGATGGGAACCCCTGATCAAGGTAATTAAATCTTCAGCCATTTTGGCCATTTCTTTTTTAGGCATAGGGGCCTGTGCACGTGGACCAAGCGTCAGCTTTTTAGACACAGAAGTTGATTTTGGCCTAGGTTTTGAAGATGGCGTCGGTTTAATATACAAATCTTTAGACCTGAAAACACCCTCAGAAGCCGGTGCCTGCTCAGCGGCTCTGGACCCATCTAAGGTAGAGACATCTGCGGGTTCAATACTTAAAGTTTCTCGTGGCATACCAGACTCCGAATGGGTCTCAGCACAGGCCTGCGAATCAAAAGTAGCGGTCATCAGCGGCTGCAAAAGCGCCTCACTGAGTACCAGTGAACCAGCGACTGGCTTAGGAGAAGCTTCGTCGTCAATTTTGGACCTCGACAGTCTGTCTCTTTGCATTTTTCGTGTATTCCAGTAGTCAGATTGCTAATTGACGACATTTCTGGATAGTTAAATCTTGAGCCAAAATATTTAGATGCAAAAATATACTGACGCTTAATAGTGCGTTGATTAAATTTAGCACAAAACCGACAGCAAGGCATGTTGTGGTCAGGGCCTAGGCAAGGAATACAGTACAAATGAAAATCCTTATGAGGTATTTGCTTCCCACAAGTAATACAATTATTAACTTTTACTGACATCGGTAAGGAGCAACAAAAAGTTTCCTCAACGGGGTACTTAGCTTTAGGTTGAAGACTTCGGTTCTGAAACTCAAAAATGAAAATTTCAGGAGTCGGCTGACCGGCACTTGCGAACTGCTTCTGCTTTGGGCACTGCGCAGCAAGAAAGACTGGTGAAAATGGCATCGGCTGCATGTTTTATACCCCTGACAACCTGATGTCATGGAAGAAGGGAAAGCAACAGATGCAGGACCCAAGACTTTGTTATTCAGGCCGACTGAGGGCAACCTGCCAGAAGATTACCCAAATGTAATGACTGCAACAGTGAAACACGAATAACATCAGTTTACAGTGATCCAATTCATTGGATTCCAGGTCTTAAACTAGATTTTGTAACTTACAACAAACACAGTGCGTATTAATTTCTGTATGTTTTATAAACAACTTACAATGTTTTACCAACCACTCAGACTACTTGTAAGCTGTCAGGGGCATTTTGTTCAACCAGCTGTGAGCTTTCATATGAGCTTAAGATGGTCTGTCTGTGTCACTTAGCTGTTTACAGAAATATGAAAATTGTTGTAATCTACAAAATAGTATATGAACATTAAATATCTTTTGAGTTGTGCTACACATAGGTCAAGTGTTAACTCAGTTGTGTGGCCTATTATGTAATCTTTAAGATGAAGTTTTTTTCAATAGCATACATGAAGTATGGTTTTGGAAATAGCATAAATATGAACAGACAGCATTAGCTGCCTTGAGGTGTCATTAAGATGACTGTAGAGAAACATCAAGAGATATCACTAAGCTTTAATGAGCTAGCAAACAAAACACAAAAAGTATTGCGAAAACACATCATTCTGCAGTAGAGTTTTGTTTCCACAGACAGCAACAGCTGGAGAACATAAAGTGACTGCTCATCATATAACAGTTTATGATGGATACATGATGGTTTTCAGTGGTTCCATGAAGAGGGTTGGTAGCAAAATGACACTGTTGAAGACTGGTGCCAGAAAAGCACAATTTCTGCTATCAGTATGTGCTGTAACAGCTACAGCTACCTGAAAGTAAGATTCAATTATTCCTGTGCCATGCCCCAGGCTCTTAGCAATTAGTAACTTATTTCCTACAAAAGCCCACCTTATATTCAATCTGCACAGTAGAAAATTTACAGTGGTGACCACAACGTAGTCAATTTTCAGTACTGGAGAATAAAAAAGTCAGTATGTTTTACCAGGTTCAGAATATTGTTAACTCTTCCAAAATTATAACAGTAGTTCCATGCAACTATGAAGAGATGAACTAAACATTGTATGAACCACGGGTAGGAACACTGGTATGCATGTTAATCGGCCATTAATAAAAATATGTCACCTACCATAAAGAGTAATTGCACATACAGCAGACATAGTGGATTTGTGGCTTTTGTAAGTTTATATGTTTATCAATTTAGAAGTTTACAAGTTTGGTATGGAAGTTCCTAGTAATATGAAAAATATATGCTTATGCAAAAAATTTAAAAAAAGAAACCTTTAAAATCTACTGCATGAAAACATCATTCCACTATATAACATGACGTCATATGGAAACTGTGCATTAATATTTTCAACCAGCCACAGAGAGGTCTATGAATTTTGTACTTGCTAGGGACAAGACACAGCAAGGCGTTTCTAATCATTTGTACAAGTACTCTCTTAGCACTGCAAGGCCATATTTATAGAATCATTATCAGCTACCGACAGCCTAAAAGCTGCCTTTTGGGTGACAAAACAAATATATGCATTGTGTGACATAATTCAAACATGTGTGGATACACAAGGAAAACATGTCACTCACAGAAAGACCTCCATCAGTGCAGATCATGTCCTAAAAAATTAAATGGGTGCTACATACGCCTACATTAGAATTCAAAAGGACCTCATAAACTCTGTATATAAAAGACATTTTTAAAACATGAAAATGCCTAAAATATTATGTATGCTGGCAAAACTAAGTAAAGGCTTGACTCTAATGAAAACAGTGATGGAAGGCATGCTGTAAGAGCATTTCCGCCTCATACAGTTTGCACTTGCTGGGTGAATGCTTAAAAACCCTCAGTCTAAGACCTGAGTTCTTTATTATGAATCTTGTCAATAACATTATATTGTTCACAAAATTAGTTAGGCAGGCCCTGAGAAGCCCTTGGCTTCAATATTACACAGCAAGAAGACTTAAATAACTAAGTTCTCCGCTTTGATGGATTTGTTAGTCTTCATACCCTGTTGATCCCAAGTCTGTTCTGGCAAACTCAAAAGTAGCAGCACTGGCTGAAAAGACCACTGTGTCAATCATGGCTTTCTTCTAGATGTTTCTGCACAACATGGCAGACAAAAGTCCTGCATACAGAATATGGATCTTTTACATCTTCTGAACAGTAGCCACATGAACTCTAGGAAAACGCCTACCCACCCACACCCAACTTCCTGGAATGCCCACCACTTTTGAAGACATCTGAAGAATTTTCCAAGTTAAAAGAAGTCGGAGAAGGTCCATAAAATTCCTTCTGAAATGGTCCACATTAGTGCAGAGGTTCAGATGCTCCAGAGAGTACCTGACCTCTCCAAATCCATTTCCACATCATGATAATGGGAGTCGATTCACTGCCAACACTGAGGAGGGAAATGACTAATTTCACACGTCTCTTGGACCGCATTCCCTGTCTGGCTGTAGCACAGGCGAAGTCTCATTTTCAAAGGTTGCTAGAGGTTATGGCAGGAGACAAAAGGATAAAAATGAATCATTATAAGTATTATCCAGAAGGATAAAACACTGTGCAGCAGGATGAAAGAAATGTTAAGACTTAAACCCAAATATTACTTACTTGAGCAGGTTACTTATGCTTTTTCACATTTTTATGCAACCTTAAGCTTCTGTTAAGCTATCTAAGGTAATAAGCTAAGTGCATGGTTGTGGCAACTAATCCTTGGTTTTAAACCAGTTCAAAGTCCTGGGAATTTCTGTTTGAGTTTGATCAGTCTGCTAGGTATAATGGCAAATAATTTAAGCATCTAGTCCTGCATTTTTGTTAAAAATGAACATAGTATATAATAACTCCAACATCAAGCAATATTTTACATTCTTAATAACTTTTCACCATATCTATCTATACCCTTTTAACACTTGCCCTCTGCTCATTCTTAACACAATAAACTATGCTTTTAATACTTTTGTATACACTGATTGTCATATTTAATTGTACTTTTTTCTTTTATTTTACATCACTAGTGTCTCTTTAGGCTTTATTGTATCCTATATAGTCCATTGTCAAATTGTTTGCATGCTTTTTAATTACATCTATACTACTGTTTATTTTTATGTTATTTAACTCTTTGGAGCTTTTCTTTCCAGGCCTTCACTGAAAATGGGTATTTACTACACAGTCAGACTTCCCCAGCAAACAAATGTCAATGAATAAATAAAAACACATGACAGTGAAAGTAAAGCATTTCTTCCATGTAAAACATAATATCCATGGTGAACTTCTATGGGTTCATAGGGGATTACTAGGCTACTGGCTTAAGAGCCCTTACAAGCCTAGGCAGTATAACCCGATGTTATCCAACATGCTGCCTCTAGAGATAAGAAGATTATTTTACAGATTGCCCTTGTCCATAAGAGAGATAGGTGCTACCCCTGGTTTGAATTTGCAGTTCCCCATACATTGATCCAAACTGCATTTGAAGAGGGCTAGGGAAGGGCTCTATTTAACATGAATAAGAAGCCTGTTCCAAGGAAGAGGTAATCTCTGTCACACATATCTGTCTCTCCAAAATGTTTTGTTTGAGTCACTGACTAGTTTAGATCCATAGATCAGGTGATCCTCATGCTGCATGTCTTGCAGATGTGTAACACCTCCATCAGGGCTGGATTTGTGAGTGCCTTGTACAGCAGGCATAGGTCGCCCCTTAATAGTCGGTAAGAGACAGAGCAAAGGGATAGGGCTTTTAGTCTATCTGCACAGGACATGCTGTATTTTCTTAGTGAGATACCTCTGGGGTCACTCCAGCTGTTGTAAGTGCCTAGTCAAGTACATGCTAAATGGGTCATTGTACTCGATTATTGGTCTAATGAAGGCTGAGTACAGTGAGACTACAACTTCTTTGGATATGGATTCCATACCCTTACTTATAAGCTGTGCCACATAGAAGGACTACCTCACCACTGTAGACACTTGGCGGTAAAAAGTTCATGCTATTACCTATCTCTGTACCTAGATCTCTCACCTCTGAGTCTACTCTTTGGAGTGTGCTATTAAAGTTGTAATTTGTAAGGGTCTTTGGCTTCCCAAATGGTATGATAATGTATTTCTTTCTTATTAGGCCATGGCTCTGGCAACAATCATTTGTCTGACTTAGACCCCTTTGAAGGATATCTACATCACTGGGGGATTCAATGACTACCCCCAGCTTGCAGTCGTTGGCAGACTTTGTCATCCAGAGGCTTTCCATATTAGCCTTGACTTCAGAGAAGTATATTCTGAACAAGAGTCGTCCCAGCGCTAGGCCCTATGGCACATCACTAGTAACTGGCCTCTTGCTGGATCTGAATTCACCCACTTTAACCACGTGTCCTGTCTGTGAGCCAACTGGCTGTCCATCTGTTGACATAAGGTTTTATGCCCAGTTTTATGAGTTTATTTAAAACAACTGAGTGTGGGATTGTGTCAAAGCCCTTGACCAAGTCAAGGTAGGTGGTATACACTATTTTATCCTCATCTATGGTGCTAGTGACTTTTTCAAAAAAAAAGTCCACCAAATTTAGTAGGCAATGACCTGCCCTTGACAGAACTGAATTGGGTCACGTCCAGTTGTTAGCGGTCTCCTGTATTATTATTTATCATGTCCTTGATTAGTCTTTCCAAGGCCTTACATATAAGACTAGCCAAACATATGACTCTATAATCACCCAGGTCAGTTGATGGCCCTCCTTTGTGCAGAGGGATGACTGCTGCTGTCCTCCACTCTATCAGGACAAAGCCAATTCGGTGACTGTGGTTAAATAGAGATCCCAATGGACCTGATAAGCCCTGATTCAGGCTGTTTAAGAGCAACCTGGTATATCGTTGGGCCTCATTGAAGCCATGTTTTTAGCTTTAGAGAGAGCAGTGGCAACCTGTTATTTAAAGATAATTGTCTGGGGGGGTGGTTGAGGGTATTTCTTGGGGAAGAACTGGGGGTGATGGGGAGGTGAAATTTGAGCTGAATTTATCAGCCAGTAGATTTAATACATCTTCTCAGTGATTATAGGTGATGCCATCTACAACTAATTCCACATATTGTTGGGTGTTGCACTAAAGATTGCAGACATAACTGAAAAATGCCTGAAGGTTATTCTTACATTTTGAGACTATTTTTGCCACAAAGTCTACTTTCAGAATGTCAACTAGTCTAAACAAGTGAGTCAAGGAACTAATGAGAGACTTTTTTTTTTTTGTACACAGTCCCTCTTACTTCTCGACAGGATTGTCTTCTTTTTGTTGTACAACCTATTAATATCTGGAGTCCAACAAGGTGGCTTGTTTTTGTGGTTTGACCTGGGTTTATTTCAGTCTGGTACTGATGTTTCTATGCAGTTGTTTAAATGGTTGGACAGAACTTTTATGTACACCTCTGCCGTTTCTATGCAGTTGTTTAAATGATTTGACAGAGCTTTTATGTACACCTCTGCATAGGCTTCTGTATTTTCTGGGTTTCGGGGAGCTTGGAAACTAGCTATGACATCCCTTAATAGGAGACAGTTTGCCTTAGAAAAGTTCTTACAGTTTTTGGTGTTAGGTGGGGTATCTAGTTTTAACTTTATTTCAAGGGAGAACACTCTGTGATCTGATCTTATCACTGAATAATCATACCTAGGGGTGCAATGCTCAACCATATTTGAGAGTGCCAGATCTAGATTATTTGTACCCCTAGTAGGGGTGCAGACTAGCTGCTCCACAGCATTAGAGTTTACAAAGTCAAGAAACCTTTGGGCCTGAATATTCATGATCATGTATGCCTTCCAGTTAATGTAGGGGCAGTTAAAATCACCTATGAGAATGTTACTTGGCTGTTGGTGAATGATTCTTGTAATGTCGGGTATGATGTACAGGTTTCATGGTTCATGGTGGGGGACCTGTAGCTAGCAAAAATATGGTAATGGATTTTTCCCATGGTTATTTGGACATGGAGTAGCTCAAGCATGTCATGTTTTTTGACCAGCTTTGAGGTGTGTTTATCCTTTATATACATAGATATGCCTCCGCCTTTTGCACTTTCATGTTCAGTGGGTAGTCAAAACCTATAAAAGGCAGTACAGCTGGAGTGCTTCCATGGCAATGGACAGTGTTTCAGTAACTGCACAAACATCAGCATTCTCCAGGGTGAGGAGCACTTCAAGGGAGTGCAGTTTCTTCTTGAGCCACCCAGCAGTGAGGTGTAACTTCTTTAGCTTGTCTTGAGTAGCTTTTGCTATGTTGAAAGGTTTGTCTGTTTGGCAATTTCTAAAAGAGGCAGTTTAAGGGTGGATAAAGTTTTGGCCAGTATCCAAAAGCTTAATGGTGGCAGGTGTAGACCATCCCCGGCAAAGAAGCGTGGCCTGTCAACCATGTCTTCCCAGGCTGACAAGTAATGAACCCATTTAGAATTACACTAGTAGCTAAGCAAATTGTTAAAGTCAATCATTTTCTGTTGCTTTTGTGGTACCGCCCTTGGAGACAGTAGAATGCTGCTCAATGCTAGGCTCATACCTGCTTGTGACACATATTCTGTGAGTTCACTCTTGTCTCTGTTCATATAGTCCTAAGAGGTATGTCTCAGATCATTCACGCCCACATAGACTATGACAGAGTCATACTGGTACTTGGGGATAAGTGACCTGAGTGCTTGCATGATCTGACTGATCCCAGCCACTGACAGGCAACTAACTGTAACCTTCTCCTTATCTAGCCTGGTAAGAGAGACATCAGTGTGTTTCACAATGTAGTTTCCTATGACCAAAATATTGGGTTATGGGTTGTATGAGATATAGCTTTGTGTGTTGAGATGGGAATTGCCTTGTTTGTGTGCATGCAGAGTTTCTGAGGACTGCGCCTGAGAGGCCTTTGAGGTTTGGGTAAGTTACATATGAATACCTTTGCATATACGGGTCTATGTGTCTGGTCCTTTGTGGGTGTGGTGATTGGTGTGGGTGTGTGTGTGTTGCTGACAACCTGTCTGTTTTTTTTGTGTCTGTATGTGAGAGTCTAGCCTCCAGTGTCAATTTGCAACTACATCTCTCACATACTGTACTTGTCTGTCAGTGTACATAATGCAATAGCTACATTGCCTCGGGATGCCCCTGTCCAATTAGGTATGAACACAATGAAATTTCTACCAGCCATTCCCAACTCATATAGATGAAATCAGCAATTTTGTGCCACAAGAGTGCAGACTTTGATCCTCTTAATGTAACATGACTGGTTTGGAGCCTAAGTGTTAAGGAACCACAAATAGATGCCTTATACTAGCTAAAATTCCCAGGATACAAGGTATTTAAATGCAAAACATCAGCCCTTAGAGCACTTAGAAAATGCAACTTTTAAACTTTAAAGAAGTGCAGGAAAAAATAGCTCATAAATCATTTACAGCATAATAAAAACAATTAAAGCAACTGCAGATAATACTTAATTTCATTTGTCTTACCAAGGATGGCTTCAAATGTCTGCAAAATTTCTCAAAGTATTTGGCATCATCGCCAAACAATGTTAACCTTGGTGTGCCTGAAGTTCAAATATTCTGCATAAGACACCGGCGTCTGAAGAAGCTTAACATAATGACAGCAATAGTGTGTGCAGATCAGAGGAAAACACACACACATGCTTGGGTAGGTGCATACTGGTCAACAGGCAGATACACAAATATTGTAATTACTTAAATAAGAAGTAAAAAGCACCAATCACAAACTGTATGCACCGCTATTCCAATCACTATCACTGAATGTGATCTGTAAGTGTGTTTGGACTAAAGAGTTAGCTGTAATTTATTTTGTACATGGAAAACAGAAAGTATGTACTGCTTGTTATCACTATGATTAACTTAGATCGGATGAAGTGGTTTAACAAGCAATATGACGTTGAATCATGTTTTTTTAATTAGAATGCAAAGTGGTATTTGATAGGGATCTTACAAAAAAGTTTTGACAATGGTCTATTTTAATAATTTGTATGACAATACAAAATAAATCATTATTTTACAACTACTTTCCCTATTTTGTTTTGTTCTTTCTTAAGGAAAGAGTGAGCTAACGTTGAGGCTGGAAAGGCTGAGGAAAACTCCATTTCCTCAGAGCTAGGTTATGCGGTCTAACAATCTCATGTTTACTGACAACCACTTACTACTTAACCAGTGGAGACACTGTGTAAAAGATGTAGTTATACAAGGTTACTGGAGGTAAAGCTCTCTCACAAATTCATGACAAATAGCAAGTAGGTTGTCAAAACCACACAACACTAAATTAAACAACACTCACGCATCTCAGACCAAATACAAAGATCTTCATATGCTGAGGCTCATAAAAGTAACCTAAACCACAAAGGCCTCCTAAAAATAACCTAAGAAACAAGTACCTTCAGCAACCACCATGAAACAATCACAGACTCAGTTCAAAAGACCATAAGGCAAACTTCCACAAAATCCAATGCTCTAGTCAAAGGTAACTCAATACTGAGACACAATGATGCACCATTCATCAGGCTGTGAAAGGAGAGGGACACAGTTAGTCACCTATCAGGTGCCAGGATTCACCACATCACACTAGCACTCAAGTCTACACATGGGTGCAAATGACCTGATACATTCTTCTTCCTTGGACTATAAGAAGAGAAATATCATGGAGCTCTCGTACTAGGTGTCTGAGGCTAGTAGGAACCGAATCTTGAACAGTATTCTACCATAACCAAGAATGATGCCGCAATACAAATAATAAACTTATGTTTTATGTAATTCAAAGGGTGTACAAAAGATATCAGCATGGGAGGAGATGGTAGAGAGTCCCAACTACTTTTCTAGGTATAGCTTTCACCTCTCCCTCCAAGGTTTGCATATACTGGTTAAATCCTTGTCTACTCCCATAGTGTCTTTTTAGGCAGAGTCATTCTTCTAAAGCTTCCAACATAACAAAGAATTTGGATAAAGTTAAGCTACTGCTGCTCAGTACTAAGAGCTATAACTAAATCTCTGTGCCCTACAAGCACTTCTCATTCCAGAAAAAAATCAGTATATCCATCATCACATACACCTGGTTCAGGACCAATGAAAGCACTCCATCAATGCAGAGTTTCAGTACCTACCACATATTCAGGCCCATCACAGTAGACAAAGATAATGCAAGTGGCAGTGTCTCCATATGCTTAAAAAAATTCACCTTCAGACTTCATCAAGGTAACATCCTGGAACTCCAACGTGTCTGACTTACTATGAAGAGAACCCCGTACAGCTAGCTATAATATGATAAGGGGTTTTCTTAAAATTAAGAAAACCCTTTAACATATCATAACTAACTATAGGAACCCCTCTATGTCCACCTTGGCCCTTATCTCCTACCTAACTAGTATAGAGTCCTTAGGTATTAAGACAAACAGCATTCTCCTATAAAATGTCAACTACCCCTTCATAAAATAGGAGACCTACACATCCTGAAACATGTATGCCCAGAAACTTCAGGACTCCATCAATATAAACTCTCTGGACATTCCAATGTGCACCTTAACTAGGAGTGACAAAATCCTGGATTTGGTCCTTACTAATATGGGTCATCTTTGTTCTCCACCAATATTAACTTCCTCCGTAGTCATATCAGACCACAAATCAGTCACGTTTTCCACAAAAATGAAGCCTGAAGCAATTTCTAATACCTGAATAAACAACAGATTATGCAAAGGATAACAGAATAAAACGGAGTGATGACCTGGCTAAATTCATAAGTTTCTTCCATCTGACAACCTCAGTGCTTATGAGGAATCCTTTACTGTGGAATGCTATGTACATGTGAATAGCTAAATAAATATATTTATCCCCATCAGAAATAAATACAACTCCAAATTCAAAAATATGCACCTGTTGTGAAACCCTAACATAAACAGGCTCTATAATAAAAGAACAACGCATTGCATGAACAATAAATTTAATTCTCAATAAGCCAAAAAAAACACTTGCTAAATGAAAAAAGGAACTGCAGACCCCCTACTCAAATCAAGCAAAGCTATACATGAGATAAAAATAGCTACCATGGTAAAGTATAAACACAAAGCCTTCTTTTAACTATGACTGAAATCTCAGGAACAATACCCAACACTGCGCAGAGCGAATAGTAAGTAAAACCAAATATTTAGACTCAGAGGACATAGCCAATCTAGAAGCAGACAAATCTGGCTCAAATTTCACCCTCCTCTCCCCTCCAATATTTTCAGATCACAGCCTGCATCTACACTTGTCATCAAAAATCCAAAGTCATCAAGGTGATATGTAAGGCCAAGAACACTACTTCTATGAGGTCAGACAACATACCAGGCTGCCTAGTGGTAAGCCTGAAACATGACTTGTCAAACCCCCTACAGTGGTTCACACAGACCATTACCATACCTCTCAAACTCTTAGAGCCAGAAATCTGAACAAAGCCATAAATAAGAGGTGAACAAAGGCCCAAAAATAGGGACAATTTCTAAATATTGATCTTACAACTTAGTTGATAGAATAATAGGTTTTGCATTAGCATAAATTTCTGAAGGGCATGAAGGCTGTAACTCAAATATATGTCATTGTTTTCTAACTTTGGTCTTAAATGATTTGCTACTAGTTTGCCAGAAAACCACAATTTTATGAAAAATGGACCAAAATTATGAGGCAAAAATCTGGACATTTTGTGAAAAACTGTACAGTTGCGAGTTAGGAGTCCATTACACCTGTCTATCCTTATCTATTAGACTCTGGAAAAGATCATTATGGCATTAATAAATAAGAATATAGGTAATCCACAAACATTAGAATCAAGACAGTTCCTGCCAACTTAAATTGGTTGACTTTTTTGAAAAAGATACTATAATAACGGATGTCAGCAAATCAATACACACTGCATATCTAGACCTCACAAAGTCATTCAATACCATCTCATACTCTGGTATCATAGATAACTCTCCAAGCTAAATATAAATCTAAATTCATTGGTAACTCAATGGATAGCAAACTGGCTCAAAAATAGAAACCAGGAAATTAAGTGGGTGGCTCTACATACTCCAAAAGACCTATCACTGGTGGCATACCCCAGGATTCAATCCGTGGGCCACTCCTTTTTGGCATTTACTTCTTGAAGGTTAAAGCTAATCTTAAGGATTTTTAGCTGACCAAATCTGCAGATGACTGCTAACTTGGTGACATCATAAACTCCCCAAATGACAACAGGATCCTTCAAGAGGGCCTGTCCAAATCAAATACCTGGTGTCAAAACCATAGATTAAAACTAAATGCCAAGAACTGTATAAGTGCATCCTTTGGTAAGCATGACTCCCCTTGTAATTAGCTTACTGACAACACACCCTTGAGAAATTGATCCTGTAGTCAGGTATTTGGTAACCTATGCTAACAATGAATTGTCCTTTGATCACCTGGTATCCACTATTGTAAGGAAGTCTTTTTTCATATCACAGCTTATATTTAAAGGTCCAGGTCCATGGATGTAATTATTGCTCTGTACTCAGCTCTCATTATGCTGATCATCGAGCATAACGTCCCATTTGGTATGTATTTGTCCAAACGCTTGTTACAACTGGAATGACCACAATGCCTCTTCACTATGAAAATCGAGCCCATATCAAGAAAACCACACAGACTTTCTCAAAGACTTGTCCCTCTTCTCAGTCCCAGACAGGCTGAGAGGTGACCTCAACCTCACTCATACAGCCTCAGCAGACCCTTTCCTCTCAGGTCTACTACACATTCACAAGTCCAGTGGTGGTGTAAACAGCTTCTCATGGGATCTCAGTCTCTTCTGCAATGTAAATTGAACACATTAAATAGGTACGTATCGCACAGAATTTCACTTCTGTGGAACCATCTTCCACTCCACACAAACCAAAGTACTTATTTTAATCTATCTAATGTAATATGAATGAATGAATGAGTAACTGCAAATTCACCAACGGTTTAGCACCCTTGTCACTTATATATAAGGGCAACAAGTAAATGCCCCAATAAGTCCTTGTTCTGGCCATCTCTATGTTATTCATACACAAAATATAAGAGGTAAACATTAGGCAAGACTTCTTAAAATCCTCATAGATCAATAGCCAAGTATATATGAACCTGTAACCCTTGGATGAGATAAACAAAAGGCGAAAAAGTCATAAAAAATCCATGGAATACTGATCACCTTGCTTCTAACTATCCACTAAATAAGAAAGACAATGACTGGCTAAAACTGGGAAATACAAAACAATAAAAATATAAGCTACAAGGCTTACTAAAGAAATGTAAATGGCAAACTGTTCAGAACAAACACATCTTTACAGTGGTAGTGTTCATTAGATGCTAAGGCTTAAACTGGATTTTATAAATCATCAAATATTATGTTTGCAATGTTCTGTAAAGGACTTATAGTATCTTAATAACTACTAAAGCTACAGACATACTGTCAGCAAATTTTGTTTTTTCTATCAGTGAGGTTTCACATGGGGCTATGCAGTTGCATGTGTATTTGGTTTTTCAGACATTTCGAAAAAATATGAAAATTATGGCAGTATAAATAAATATTATATGAACAATTACCACTGCTTTAGCAGCACTACAGCAGCCTGTATGCAGCATGGTTTTGTATTTATTAATACAAAAGTAAACAGGCAAGAATCATAATTTTAAATTATTTATTAAGATTACTGCAGCTCGTTTGGCAAAGTATGTACTTGAACAGAGTCTAAATGATCAATGCAGGTTTGTAGAAGGAAGGGAAACATGATAATATTTTCAAGACAGTGTTCTTAATAGATAACAGACACATCAATACTTATGCAGAAGAGCATAACCATAACCAAAGAGCATACATCCAACTGCTAGTTCACTGTGGCACTTAATCTACCAAGTGCCATAATGCATACGTTAACTTTATTAGAACATGTCAATGTGCTTTGGGAGAGAAAGGAAATAGCATAGGTAAGTAAACATAGGGAGGTTAACTAAAATGAAGAGAGATGAATTGTGGGTAAAAATTATTACATTTCGTTAGCAGATGAGCAGCTCTGTTGAGAGTGTTCAATATAATTTTCAACAAAATAAGGAAGGAAGAGAACATAGACCATAATATGCACAAATTATCTACTCAATGAATGGTGGAATGATTAACTGCAAGTAATGACCAGGCAATCTCACTGAGGTATGCTGAAAACGTTAGTACACTGCACAAGTATACTTATATACCTCCTATGCATCTATACAGAACTGTTAAATAGTATACTGTCAAAATAAGCATGTCATAAACATAGAAAGTCTTCTGTCAATAAGCAAGACATACCATCCCAGAGGACTAGACAATATCAGCATTATCTTTCTGCAGTTTTAGAGCGTTCCCTTACTGCCAGACAGTTACTACATCTCTTTCCAATTCTGAGTATGTGTTAAAATTTGATAAGAAATGTAGCATTCGATGTGGCTCAGATTGCATTTTATGAACTATTATGAGCTTTTTGTTGCAGAAGTCGGAAGTAAGTCATAAAACCAGGAAAGAAATTAAATCAGAATTGTTTCAATTCATTGGTGTAAACTGCCCATTCTTTTCATAAAAAGTACTAGAAGAAACAACATTGTAAATCAGTGACAGGAGGTATGCAGAGGGAGTGTGTATAGGTCAGAAGCTGAGGGGGGTGGAAATATGACAAACTAACATCAATAGAATGGGACAATGGAAGTTTAGGTATAAGGTCAGAACTTTTCTGAAAAATGCTAGGTGCATAGATGAAGTAAGCAGGCAGGCAAAAAAGTGATGGTCAGTAAGACAAAAAGATGTAGTTTATATGTTATATTGCCAGGACCTTGCTCTGCTTTAGAAAGTCAAAAGTACAGAAGAATGACAACATTAACAGACTTACTAGTTCTATGAACATACTAAGGTATGCTAAACATATCCTATTGCTTACTAAATTATGCTAGAACACTTGTGATACTGTCACTGGTCAATGACCATAGCAGCAGGACATGACCAGCATTAATATCTGACATATGTCACCTAACATTTTGGGTAAAAAGGGAAATCATCAGAGAAATATGCTGCTATAAGCTTATAATTTTGCTCCAAGTTCCACTGTAGCTGACTAAATAAGATACTGTAACGTCTGAGCTTACCTTCTGAGGATTCAGCAGTTTAATGACCTGAGTAACTGCTCCATTGTTGAAAGCAGGAATGATGTTTCCACTAGGAGACAGGATTTGGATCTGGAAACTCTGCAAGAAACAATATTCACTGTTATGCTACAGGTTAGGGTTAGGTTCAGTTTAGGCTAGTAATCAGTCACAATGCAAGCAATCAAATTTAGTTTTGAGGTACAAACAAAACAGCACATAATAAATAAATAAACAAAAAAAGCAATGTAGATATAAAACTACCATAATGTAAGACATATGAGTCAAAAAATATTAAGGAATAAACAAACCCTAAATAGTAGTATTTAAGTGTTGGTATTCAAAGTCAGCTTGCACAGCGAGCAGTAACGCAGGTGAGTGGGAAGTAGCCACCACAGCAATGCTAAGAATCACACCACCAGCTAGCACTACTATGGGGAGGAGAAAACAGCATGGGAACTGGTGCATACCAAGGACCATATACTGACATTTAAATGAAAGTATGCATTGTGATGGTTGTACGGTGATATGCAAATGAGCTTCTCTGAAAGCAGGTCACAATTCCTAGACACAGGCCACATTAGGCACACAGCAAGATGCACAGAATGAGAGAAGCCTAAATAAGAAGTTGCACTCCTTTCAGGCCTTCCTGGCCCTTGAAAATACAGATACTTGCACTGTTGCTGAAACATGGCTTCAGTACAGTGATAGAACCCTCTTAGTGCCAAATATCCGTGCCTATCATTTGTTCAGACCCACTTCTGGAAATAACTTTGTTGTATGCAGTACAGTGTCCATATTCTAAAGAAGCTCATTTATATCAAACCTCATAAGGCAAAACAATGACACTGAGCTCCTCCATATCCTCTACTTGCCATCAGTAAGAATCTATACCATAACATGGCCAACTACAGAATCTCCTCCATGTCACCTGTAGCCAATACCACTTGTCTAAAGAAACCATGCCTCCCCCATCCCCCATTGAACCAAACACCATTATCCTAAGAGATTTCTAGTAGCCTTCCATAAAGGGAGAAACTTACACTACCACAAATAAGTACACAAGTTGCTTCCTACATTTCATAAATTTTACTTCCTTAGACCAACTAGCTTATGACCCAGCTAGAAGTTCAAAACTATTGGATCTATTCCTCACAAATATGACTCCATAATGCTATACATCTGTAGTTGCCTCATCATTGGTTAGATCTGACCACCATTCACTAATATTCACTATGACAGTGAAACTGGAATTTCAAATCCTACTATCTTTAGAGATTAATCAAGGGCTAATCTACTACAGGTAGCTGATGACCTGATGAAATTTAAGCACCCCTCTCGTCTCAATGACCCAGTATCACACACTGCTGCATTCAAGGACAGTTTCTATTATCACCTGAATGAATTGCAGAGAGGCACGGGTCCCCATCAGACACAAAAACAAAGCTGAGTTCAGGAATAAATATCTACAGTAGAACTCTAGTATAAATGAACAATACAGCAAAAGGAAGAAACATATTGTCGGAATGCCCTAACCTATACAAATAAATTTAAAAGGATACACAGAAAGCAAAGAAGCAAAATCAAATCCTCCAAAGACAAGTATGCACTGAAATTTGCCAAACATATATATAGGACAACCACAAGGCCTTTTTCGCTAAGTTGCAAACCATAAAAGCAATACCCAGCACTGCATTGAGAAAATACATAACAATAACTGATACTCAGTCCTGGAAAACAGCCATTATATTAGCAGATAAATTTAATTCACTTTTACACCCTTATCTCCCTTAACCCCTAACTTTCCCTCTGTATAACAGCATGCTCACATTCCCTTCTGGTCACTTCAGTGCAAGTTCTGGGGGCACTGTCCAAGGCCAAGAATATTAGCTCTATGGGTTCAGAAAAGAAAAGCTAGGCTGCCATCTTCCTAGTACCAAGCACAGCCTTACTAACTTCCTACTAAACCTACTCAGTCTCAGCCTCTTCAATGGATTCATGCCCAAAGTGTGGAGAATTGCTGCAGTCATTCCATTCTACATGGAAGAACTCACAACTACACACTAATATGTCTAACCAGCCTTATCTGTCAAGCAATGGAGCACATCATTATAGAACTTAAAAATGAGGACACTGACATTCCAAAATCCCTTGAACCCAAACTAGTCCAAATTTGTTAAAAGTAGACACCATCTCCTAAACTTAATGTACTTCTTTGAACAAGTCGCTGATGCAGTGGATAAAGACAAATCGGTACGCACTACTTATGCTGACCTGGCAAAGGCTGTTGATATCAGCCCATTTTCTGGCACTGCCAAGCTAATAAACCTAAAAGTAAACCTTTACTCAATCCACTGGATAGCAAACTGACATGATTTCATCGAAAAAAGCCATTACTAGTGGCATTCCACATGAATTGATCCTTGGGCCACTTCTCTTTGGTATTACACCACTGATGTCAAGGCCAATATCAAGAGCCTGGGGTTGACCAGTTTTGCAGATGATTAGAAACTCTGAGCTATCATAATTCTCCAGATGACTCCACTTCTCCAGGGGTGCCTAACACATACAAAGAATTAGTGTCAGGACCACAGCCTTACGTTAAATCTCAAGGAACGTAGCATAGTGTCCTTCGGTATTCATGTTAGAAACCCTGGCACTATCACTGACAATGAATTATTCTTTGATTGCCATGTATCTAATGTCATGGACAAATTTTTCAATAGAGCCAGACTGACCACCAGAGGTATACTGTCAATGACAAAGAAGTTATCATGCCCTCTCTACTCCTCTCTTATCAGACCAATAACAGAATACTGTGACCCTTTCATTATGTAGCTGTGTTAACATATGACCCAACTCAAATTACGTCAGTGTTTCCTCATGAAGAAAACCAAGGGTATTTCTTCAATGTGCTATGTGGGATGTGGAATGTCTTAAAGCAATTTTTCTCTTATCTGTTTCTTACAGACTGTTGAGAGACCTTTGTCTTGCTTACAAAGGCTGCAGTAGTAAGTGATCTGTTACACATTCACAAAACAGAAAATGTTACATGCACCCACATGAAGGAACTAAACTTCCACTGCAGTAGAAATAGGACTTGCAGGTGAGATAGATACCTCTCCCAAAGACTCCTTCTACTATAGAACAGATTTCCCCCTAAATGTTAAGTAAAGTAGATCCTGGATGAACCAGCACAAAATGATGGGAAAACCATAAATTCACCTTCTGTGCGGATCCACAAACTCCTACTGAAAGGGAAAGAAATTAGGTAGCACTTATTCTGAGTTGCAGAGAACTGACAAAATAGGATCTTGAGGCTGGACTACAAATATCTGTCCACTCAACAGCCTAGTATAAATCTATGACCTATAAAAGTAATATGTGCATGGGAACTTTTGGAGCTGCTACAAACATGATGCTTGGAGCAGTTGCAGTGGTCATGAACCAGCAATTAGTGACTGCAGGCGACATTACCTTGCACTCTGTAGTTCAATGCAAGCAAGTGGCATGAATGAAAACAGTATGACCAACAGATATGCAAAGCACTGGCTAACTGACCAGCAGCATAGAGACAATTTTTGATGGGACAAAAATATCACGCAGGCTTTGGCTGACCTATCACCCACAAACAGGATGAGGAGGAATGCAGGACTTCTGATAACACTGAACTCTAAGGTATATGTTAAGTCTAACAATACCTGCAGGAACCCTCGCGAGAGAAACATCGGGCAGAGTGACCATACAACAGGCATCAGCCAGTACAATACTCAGTAAGTTCCTCAGTAAATTGTTTCCCATGTAGATTAGCATATTTGCTGCTGTAGCACACCAAGGAAAGAGCCACCACCATGTATGGCTTCAATGGCACTACTCACCTCCCAATTTACTGAAGGGGATCGGATCGCACACATATGCCAATAGAGGCCCTACCTACTGTCCCTGGATAATGGCATGACAACAGAAAGAGCTACCATTCCTTCAACTGCCGCACAAAATGCTCTGAACTCAGGGGTTAATAACTAATGTATCTGTACATACTATGAGGTATGTTGGCACTGCCTATGATTCTCACAGCTCGCATATAATTCATGTATTTCACTACTTCCAGCATATGAAAATTTCCACAGGGCCACTTAAGAAGCAGTCATATATATGTAGGCGGACTGGTACATGTCGAATGAGTGTCTGGTCGACACCTGTTGATGGCTGATCCCATTTCAATGACTAAACAAATGGTCAATATGTGAGGAGTTCACGAAATTCTCAGGGATGTGAGATATGTCCTTTACCTGATTTTGTGTAATCTCAGGGTTAGTATATATAATAAGCAGTAGGTGTGGGGAGGTGCAGCCCACCTGCAAAAATTATGTTTTTTTGCTTATTTTTTTTTTTGTTTTTGTTTTTTATTTCAAATATTGCATAGAATGAGGATGTTTCTCAGGACAGTAGTTCTTCAACTTACACATTCTTGACCTTATGTGGTCAATGTTTTGACAGTTGTCATTTAGTTATTACACTAACTGCAGTAATCCATCTCTCTCTCTCTCTCTATATATATACATATATATATATATATATATATATATATATATATATCTACACACACACACATTTACCCAAAGACACTGTATACATGCCCACCCCCCCAATCTGTTTCTACTGTTTTTCAGGTGATACAGGATACCAAATGTAGCCCTGGCTTGTAAGATATTGATAACAAGCAAACCACACGACACTGCCAGCACATAAACCAGAAATTTTTTACAGTGTTTGTTCAGGCTGCTAAAAGCAAGATTCTTGCATCTGGCTACATCTAGGAAGGATATGCAGTATCCCCTGCCACTATCTGCAAGATGTTTGTAACATGCTGCAAGCCACACCAAGTACAGTTGTGTACACTTACCAACTTTCTTTCCCGATCCACTGAACAAAGGGGAGTGGATTCTGCATTCATTGTATGTACACAGATAACTTAGATTTTACTTGGACAGGACTAAATCTCGAAGAAAATCTGAACAACTGCTGGTAGCATCTGCTTCACAGGCAGAGGGAAAGGCTATTTCAAAGCAAACCATTTCCAAATGGATAAGCTATTGTATTAATTTCTGCTATAAGCATAATTGAAAACCTATCCCCCAGGGGATCAGATCCCATTCCACCAGGGCTGCATCTACTTCTACAGCCTTTCTCAGAGGTGTTCCTACCAGGAATATTCTAGAAGCTGCTACCTGGAGTTCAGTCCATACTTTCACCAAGCACTATCATTTACCAATTTTCTCTAAATCCAGAGCTGGCTTTGCCACTGCTGTTTTGCAGGGCCTTATAGCCGGTCCTAATACTGTATATATCCATCCTCCCAACCTTAGCTTTGGGAATCTACCCAAATGTAATGACTGCAACAGTGAAACACGAAGAACATAGTACAGTTGTGTACACTTACCATAAATGTAGATGTTCGAGTATATTCACTGTTGCAGTCCTGGTTACCCTCCCTCCAGCCCCCTGTTTTTTCTCTTACTATGCTTCTTCTTTATTTTACTACACTTTAAAGCCTTTTTGGTGTATTTGCTTTTGTTTGGAGGTATATATTTTTGTGTTTTAAATTATTTATATACTTTGCTCCCCATTTGGGGGGGGGCAGGAAAAACTGATGTAATGGCATCGGCTGCATGTTTTATACCCCTGACAAACTGACGTCATGGAAGAGGGGACAGCAACCGACGTAGGACCCAAGACTTTGTTAATCATGCCGACTGAGGGCAACCATCAGCAGATTACCCAAATGTAATGCCTGCAACAGTGAAACACGAAGAACATCATGATTAGTAGGAAGCATGTAGACTATTCCATCCATCCAGGGAACCTCTGAAACTCACTACAGCCACCCATGTCACAATCAGTGCAACAATATTGTCCAACAATGACCCTGACATGGGAAGTCAGTGAGAAACAGCTGCACCACACCATCCAGTCAGTGCCGGCAGAGTACACAGCATCACAGGCAAAGCAATGACAGCTACTGTAGTACTATGGCCCCATAGCAAGCATACAATGATAGTGTGGTATTGCAATGAATAAACATGATGCATGCGGTATTAGCTAACGACTATGTTAGGCAGTGCATGGTGGAGTTACACTGTGCATCAGATGTTTGTATATACAACACACATGAGGGAGGGTGCATTAGATCACAACTGTCATCATTTGCACAGCTTCCAAACGATACAAGGACACAAGCTGGATGTCACAATCTGGGTGGAACAACATGTTATCAAAGGTAGAGCTGGGTGCCTTATGGTGAGGGGTACTTTACCATACACAATGTCCCCCAGGGTTGGGGGGCACTATAAGATAAGGTGTTGTCAGTATATGATCTGGGATCACTGTGATGGCTTACTGTGGTACTACAGGAATGTGATTGGGAGGGACTTCCATGATCTGACTACTGCTTGGGAACACTGTACTGACTTGACCTGGCAGGATTACAAGCCCATTAAAACATGAATGTTGTGCTACTGCAGCAAAAGGTCTTATATGGAGTCCACTGACATGGTGTCTTGCCACTATGGACTGGCAGTCATCACCATACATGTTGGGGTTGGAATGGAAACAGTATGGTTACTAACTTGATTTATCTCCCTCTAAGAGTCCTGATTCACTCATGGAACTTGTGTCCACTCCTTCAGGTATGATACCTGTAGATTTCATTACCTCCATGTTAGTACACAAGGACATCCTCCTCATCAGTTAGACGTGCAGTGGGAGGTGGTACCCTGTAGTGGCTGAGATCTCTGCTGCTGAGCTGAATGCCTTATTGCAAGCCCACCAGATCAAGTAATTTGCGTGCTTCCATGTTGCTGTGCCTTGTGATTCCACCCGTCAACAGCACCAATAATTCTGGAGGACAAAAAGACACTGACTGAAACAAGAGGCATGGCTGTAGGCTGGTAACTGCTGAAGTCACAAGGCTACCAATTACAAACAGGGGTTTCCATAGGTATACGCAACATCACATGTTTGGGCAGGGATAGGAACATATTAGCTTCCATAGATATACACTGTGCTATGATCATTATGGTACTCCAGTAATGCCCCAGACCATTGTTAGGGGCAAGCACGCATATTCAAAGCTGAGGGTGACTGCCACACAGAGGTTCATAAGGGAATACAGTTCAGTGGTGGGATTCACTAACACTATGGGTAGGGGGCAGTTATGTGGTAACTTGTGACAGTAGCTGCTATAGTAAAATAGACTTGCATTACCCAGATTCTGAAAAAATACAGATTTGGAGCTTGGTGATCTGGCCAAATTTCTCCCTCCTCAAACCTCCCTTTCATTAGCAAAATTCTGGAGAATGTGGTTTTCATGTAGCTCTGCTCCTTCCATAAGAGCAAAAGTAACAATGACCCACTTCAGTGTTTTCAGTTTAAGAAGCCCTGAGCAAAATCTTTAAAGATTTCCTAATGGTATAAAATGAATGCAATTATTTGATTTTCAGTCCTGCTTGAATTCTTATCAGCATTTTACAGTGATGACCATGGGGTTCTTTTGGATTGTTTGCAACATTATTGTGGTCTCAAAGGTACAGTCTTGGATTGGTTTCACTTGTATTTTTTTCATCAATTTCTGAGGATGGTCAGTGTGACCAAATCTTCTTTCCTGCACCCCCTCAATTCTGATGTATGACAATCCTGTACCCTTTTCTGTTTATATATTACCTCTGGGAGATCTAATTGAGGAGAAAGGCTTCCATTATCACAGTTATGCCAGTAACATGCAGCTTCTTCTCTCCTTCCATTTTGGCAGTGTCTCCATTAAACTCCACTCCCGATGACTGGGGTCCTCTGCCATTAGATGACGTTTTGACTGGAGTGCTACAGGCTTGTAACCTGACATCATCTAAAAGTGACAAGCTGGAATTCATGCTGAAGGTGGAAAGTCCTGGGGTAATTCTTGGTGGCAGACTGATGATAAAGATATACTTATCCAATGCTTTTTAAGTCTTTGTGCTTATAAATATGTCCTTATAAAGCACCTAATTCTACCTTAGCATCCCTCTGTGGTAATTCATGCCATGCTTTCTTCCTGGTTTCGATTAATGACACTCCTTAAAATTGGGCCTTCCAGAAGAAGAGCCTCAATGAGCACATCTGATGCAGATTTTGGGGCGTACATTGTGCCATATGACCTACAAAGTTCCACTCTTTATTTACCTAACTCTATAAGACATGGGTCTCTTTATTGTGAGGAGATGCTAGCCTCATACCAACAACTTTGTATCCTTTGTTTTGCCACTTTGGAGCAACTGTTACCTCTGAAGCTTCATCCTGAGTCTTCTGGTTCTTGCAGGAAAGATCTGTACTTTGATGTGTTCTTTCACTCTCCATGGGGTGTACCTAAAATCATATCTCTGTGTTATGGTTTTCAGTCTGTAATTTAAGAGACCATGCTTCTTTTGAATTTGTTTCTCCTTTATGTTCTTACGTGTTACTTGTCCCATTGCTGTTGTATTAAAATGCAGCTGAATTTGAACTGCATGTGCACCCTCACTGGTTTCATTGTCTGGCTCTTAGCTGATCTTTTGGTTCTTGCCTTGTTCTTCCCAGGTTTTCCTTTTCCCCTAGGGGGAAAATTGGGAGGCCTTAGCCTAACAGTGATTCCTCTGGTAACACCAGTCTGAGTCACAGCATTACTACTTTCATGTTGTTTATAAACTGACTGATAACACACAGTAGAAATGTTTGCTTAACAAAATACTAGAATATTATGTAAATATTGAACAAATCTGTTTGTTCCCATTTAAATCATTATAGTCCACTGAGTGCTATTAAATTAAGATCCTAGAGATACCCACTCTAAGTGGCACATATGAATGAATATATCTTCATTCATACACTAATATTCATTTTTTCATAGCTCATGTTTAGCATGGTAAACACATGACAGCAGTTTTAAAGAGGTAAAGCATGTCTCCTCTTGTACTCTAAAGCTGGCAACAGCCCTGCAAAGTTCTCTAATCATGCCATTAGCTGACCCTCAGTAACCCACTTCTGTACCCAGCACAATGTCATCATAATATGTAACTGCAATCCTTACACTGCTAGGACAGTTAATAAGGGCTCTGTTTATCAGCAGCAAAGATATGCCTTAGAGGTCAACATTCATTTTCAAAGATTAATGTAGAAGATCCTTTTCAATCAGAGGAGGTGAAGGCCAGTACAGAAGTTGTACACTATTTCATAGATTGTTACTAAACTAACAACCCTTTCTAAGCCTAGCCAAGTTTTACTGAAAGAAAATTGATGCCTTGTAACCAGAAAGGACATTTAGGGCCAGGCATTTATAAGCTACCTTTGTCCATAAGGGACATGGGTGCCAGGCCCAGTGTAAATTTCCTATTCCCCATCCAGTAGTCTAGGTTGCACTCACACTGGGTAATAGACAAACTTGCTTAACATGGATGGGAAGCCTGTTCATTACAAGGGTCAGTCTCTGGGACACAAATCTGTCTCTTCAACATGCTCTGTTTAAATTCAGACAAAATT
Source organism: Protopterus annectens (assembly GCF_019279795.1). Taxonomy (NCBI): domain Eukaryota; kingdom Metazoa; phylum Chordata; order Ceratodontiformes; family Protopteridae; genus Protopterus; species Protopterus annectens. Next base: position 650,813,693 of record NC_056750.1, read on the forward strand.
CAGGTCCCTAGACCTTATATTTCTGGTAGTCTTTGGCTTAAGAATATGCAGGAAATTCATATGTGTGGATTGTGCAAATGCCTTGTAAGTCAGGCATAGATCAACCCTCACCAATCTAAAAAAGACTGAGTAGAGGAAAAGGGCTTTAATTCATTCCCTCCAAGTGAGCTCTAGAAGTTTGCACTGTTAACTCCAATGAGCAGAGCCTAAGCCTTTTGATAGAATCAAATAATGTCCTTGTGATGCCCCACCACTGGACCAGTAATAAAGGAGCCTCAATCCTCATCACAGGCAACAGTGGGGGACGTTCACTAGGAGGATAGCAAGTGCACATACAGTATTTACAGATACAGCTCTCTCCACAAAGTGCAATTTCCCTTAAGAGCACACAGAGACCCAGTAAGACCCCCTCCCCACTGGCACACCTATAGAGTTGATATCTTAACTGAGTGAATGCAAAAACACACACCAGTCCAAAACCAAAATCATAAAAAACATGAAACACAGTGGAATAAAATGAACGAGTTTACAGGTCCTTCCAGTACCTCGGCTTATGCCTTCAAAAGGAATAACAATTTCACCTTATGGCTTTACTTTTATACAATTCCTTAATTGAATTCAATTAGAATTATGCCCATCAACAAGTCTAATTAAAGTGACAACTCTTCCCCCAAAAAAATGCCACATTGAATACAAGATTATTCCATGCACTTCTAACAATTGTAATTAAATTACATTTAAATTTATTTCATGATTTAACCCGCTTGGCTGTAAGGTTCCAAAATTAATTATTAATTTTGTTTCCAATGCCAATAATTTTCCTATGAATTCTTCACCTTGACAAAAGTGGGGACTTGGCCAGCACACTAAAGAACAGGTTACTATCGGAATTGTCATGAACACTGTAAAAATGATGTGCTACTGGGCTCTGTAACCTATTAGTTCAGATATCCCCCAAGTGTTCCACAATGCATTTTTTTACCTTTCTCCTAGTCTGTCCCACGTACCATTTGATGGGTCAACAACTAGATCCAATAATGTAGACCACCCCACAAGAATCACACCGAAATTCAACTTGCGCCCTATAAGTTCTACCATTGATGTTGACCCCATCAAGGTTTCTGATATTACTGCAAATTTTACATCTACCACATGGGAAACTTCCCTTCCAAGTAGCAAACCTCAGTACCTTTCTCTTACTGAGAAGTTCCTTTAAAGTCAAAAGCCTACTGTAATGGTGACCCTTTTGGGGAACAAACTATCATCACTGGTAATAATGGGCCAAAATCTATCCACCAACCCTTTTAGTACTTCAGAAAAAGGTGAATACCTGTTCACAAAAAAAAATCTATCATCATTATCCCTTGTACTGGTATTCATACTACATCTGCCAAATCCCATGTAACCCTGTTCCCTGTGTGCTGTGCCAATCCCTCCCACTTTATTTCTGACTTTACTTTGCACTTTATTCAGAGCATCTTCTAAATATCCCCTGCTGGCTAACTTTAGCCTGATCTTGCTGAATTCATCACGCAGCTTGGATTTGTCATATGTGTTTAGTGGCAATTCACAAATATTCTCCTTGAGGTAAAGATGCCAACAAATGGGTGGCATGCATACTACTTGCCCTTAAGAAATTGTTTACTGCTTTCTCCCTGATGAATGGTCTACACTGTACCCTACAATCCTCCCCCACAAAAAAATGCAGGGTCCAAGTGTTGCATAATCGCCCTGTGTATGAAAAGTAAATTCAAGTCCAAGCTAATACTTTTCTAAATCCACCATAAAATCTTGGAATTCCCCCATATTTCCTCTGCATACAAAGATCAAATCATCTATGACTCTTTTATAAACAATTACTGTCTGACAAAAGAATTCTGTATTATAAATGTAAGAGTTTTCAAAATAATTCATAAAAATGATACCATAAGCATGGGCATAAGATGCCCCCATTGCTGTTCCCTCCCTCTGCAGATAATACCTATTTTTGAATTCAAAGCAATTATGCGTTAATGAGAATTTCAAAAGACAAAGTAAGAAAACTGTACGTGGACCTTCACCCAACATTTTTCTAACTGCTTCCATGCCCCATAAATTCTTAATGCTACTATACAAAGATTTGACGTCAGCACTTGCCCAATAAAAATCCTTTCCCCCATTCCACACCTCCAACCAGGTCGGAGAGCTCTTTACCATTTTTAATATGTGACATGATCCTAATTAAACATCCCTTGAGCTGAGAATCAAGGAAAATGTCCACAGTTTGCAAATATATAAATTTTGGGTATGACTACAAATCTTGCCTCCTTGGGATTCTTGGCATGTAACTTTTTAATGTCTGAAGCAGACAGAAAATCAAATCTTTCCCCTCTCTCAAGCTCTTCTAATAGCTTTGCATTAAATTCACTTATAGGTTTAATGGTCAATTCTTGATAAATAGCATTGTCCCTGAGCAAACTCTCATCCATACCATTGTACTGCCCCTTGAAAGAATCACCCAGTCACCCCCTTTTCAGCTTGGGTGAACACATTATGTTTATTAATTTGTCATAAATACTGCAATGCATCCCACTCACCTTTGTTTAAGTTATATTTTTTATTTAACTTTTTTATTCTGTTATATTCCACCTCAAGCTGTCTACATAAAATATTTTCAAACATGCAAACGCTAGCAGAAGTCCTGGGGGGAAAAAAGTTGCTGCTATGAAGTACATGGGGCACTGCTAATTTTCCATACCCTGTCACAAAGGTCACTCCCACATTGCCACCATCATCAAGCTGATCATCAAATTCACCAGTGTCACAAAATTCATTCTCATAAATAGATAAATTAAGCAAAGAGTCATCAATGTCATTAAAAGTACTGTCAAATTAACTTCTGCTGCCATCTTGAATATCAGCTCTTCCACTACGATTTTTAAAAATACTTTCAAATGCAATTTTTGGCAGAACTGAACAACCTCCAAAGTAAGGTCTGCCAAACTGAGGAAGCACGTAGGGATGGAACTTGACCCCTTTATCTAATAACAACTCAATATTCTCGTTTATAATTTTTAAATTAGAAAAATATCATTGAGCCATTCCATCAGTCACGTACCTCTTATGGGCACAAACATTCAATTCCTCTTTGTGGTTACACGTCACTTTTTCAGTATCTACTCCACTGGAAGTTAATTTTAACTTCTCCTGCTCCTGCTGTCTGTATTGATGGTTCCCTGCCATTTATGACCCCAGCCTGCAGATTGTTGAGGTGTTCCACATTGACTAGATGAACCTGCTGATTCTTCATTTAATTCCTCAAAGGAAATGCTTTTTTTGCTACTAGATGCCATCTCAGTAGATGAAGCAGATATATCCTGCTGATCTCGTGTTCTCTCGGCCTGCTGACCAATAGTTCTTCCCCTCTTCGGTTAGCGTTGCCAAACAAAAATAAGATTGCTTTCGTAGTCGTTGACATCACACTCTAGTTTGCCCTTCTTATGGAGCATAACAACCTCCTCTGCCTTTATGACCCTAGATTTTATATCTTTCATCCTACCCTTTAAGGTCATTTCTGGAGTTACTTCAATCAAACGAGTCTGTAACTCCAAAATTTCATCCCGTACTTTCTCTTGTAACCTGACATTACATCTAATAAGGATCTTAAGCCAACTTTTAGTAAAAAGTTGCCTTAAGGATCTTAAGCCAACTTTTAGTACAGGCTAAGGAGGCAGCATTCCATTCATGTAATAGATCAGCTTCTTCTTCAACAAAATCATATGCGGGCAAACGATTAATTCTTAACTCCCTGGGGGTAATGTCCAAGCGCACATATTTATCCAAAAGTCTAATGTCATAAAAGAGTGTTACCTCCTTGATCAGCAGTTGTTCCAATCTTTCAAAATCCACCTCATAGGCATTTGCCTCTCCCATCGACCACGGATCATCACTGGCAATTCTTTCCTCTCTCTCTCCGTCCAAATATCAGAACAGAAAAGACGTTAACCATCAGCTGCCATGATATATTTTTCCACTGGTTCTAAAAAATCCAATAAATGCAAAAACACACACAAGTCCAAAACCAAAATCAGAAAAAACATGAAACACACTGGAATAAAATGCACGCGTTTACTGGTGCAGCTGGTACCTCGGCTTACGCCTTCAAAAGGAATAACAATTTCACCTCATGGCTTCACTTTTACACAATTCCTTAATTGAATTCAATTAGAATTATGCCCATCAACAAGTCTAATTAAAGTAAAGCCATGAGGTGAAATTATTATTCCTTTTGAAGGCATAAGCCGAGGTACCGGGTGCACCAGTAAACTCGTTCATTTTATTCCAGTGTGTTTTGTGTTTTTTCTGATCTTAACTGAGTGACCAAGACAAGGCCTACCAGCACCCTCTCTGTCCAACCAGTGCTTTGTATCCCTGCCCAAGTACCTGACACACACACACACACACCTGAGAGAGGCTGGCACAAGTTTACTAGCTATGCCCCCTTCTAACCCAGGCTATAAGGTAGTTACCACTGCCACCAGTCAACTCTTTATCGGCTATTTTAAGCCCCTTAACAAAGAGTGTCCAATCTTACTGTGTAATATTAATATTAATACAAATGGTAATTTGACCAAGAACAAGGCTATTAGGAGTGGCCCACACATTATCACCAAATAAATATGCAAGTACTCTCAAAACTTAAATATCTCTACACAGATCATCACAACAAAATGCTTAAATATATCTAATAATACATAATAAAAGGACAAGAAAATACTCAGTATATATCCACAGTGATGGCAGAGTTCAAAACCACAGGAAATATTTAAAACAACATTGCAAGACAGTCTCAAATAAATAAAGGAAAATATCTAAACTAAGCTTCATTATACTTCTGACTGTATATAAGAGAATTACTATACCCTAGAAACTTACTTACAGAGCAAGGCAGATGTTGTGGAGAATGGTTCTTGTCAAGTCCAAGACCAAATACAGAATGCACTGTCTCTCTAAGAGACTTTTTAAATTAATATCTCAAATATTACTGCTGGGATAGCTTGCAGAAAGACATCATTTCTCATCATCTGACTCTATCATAGGTGAAACCCTACTGCTGGAGCTGGCAGTATTTATCATCTACCTGTGAAATACATAGACCTCAGATCTTTGGCAGATGCTGGAAGTAATAAACCAATTACATTCCTCCACATTTCAAGACTAGCAATTATTTCACCTAAAAGACAATAAAGAAAGCTTCCCAGCCCAGACTCGGTGTCTCTAGCCCATTGAAAACTGAAAGATACCATATTTTATTGCGTAGCCATAAGGTAATTTAATTTCAGCTATTTTTCTAAAGTTAACCTCCTGTATTCCAATTTCCAGTATTAAAATGTATGCACTTAAACAGTTACAATAGTGCAAGAACATTTTGGTTACATTTTAAGCACAAGCACTTTATAAAATACATTTTTAATACACAGGTCTGTACAAACCAGTTTGATATACACATGACATGCAGTTCTAATACAGTTGTAACACAAGCATCTTATATAAATCATGTTGATATTCACAAATGACATATAGTTAATTACAAAATTCCAGATATTTATGCTGGCAGTATCCCTCTTTGTCACAGTCATCTCATTTCAAACAAATGTTCATATCTTTGGAACCATAGGTTACTAAAGTGGGAAACTCTTCAGCACAAGATACTTTTATAGTGGTAGTATTCTTAGGGTCTAAGTCTTAACCTGAATTTTATAAATCACAGTAGACGTGGTAACTACTGAGTTTATAATATTCTGTAAACATCTTACAATATTACAGCAACCACTCAAGTTACCTACACACTATCAGCAGCATTTTATTCATCAAGCTGAGAGCTTTCATATGAGGCTAAGCAGTTCTGTCTATACTACTTCGTTCCTGATATATTTAGAAAAACATGACATTTATAACAATACAAATAAATATTATATGAACAATTAATTTATCTTTACCTGCCCTGATAAGAGGTCAGAGATCAATACTGTTGTGTTTGTCATTATGTAAGCTATAAGATGAAATCTTTTAAGACTTTGTATATTAATGCAAATACGCCCATGCAATATTTGATGCCTAGAGGCATCAGTAGAATGTAATTGCAGAAACACCTGGAGGAGTCGCCCAGTTGTAATGAGTTCAAGTACTCTATATAAGGCAGGTCTATTATGCATTGTACTCTTTTTGTAAGGAACCTCTGAGGTTGCTCTAGTTGCTGCATATGATTGGTCAAGTACATACCTAAGGAAGCACTGCACACAATGACTGGTCTGATAAAGGAGAAGTACAGTGGAATAATGACCTCTTTGGACCTAGATGCCATGCCCTTACTTCTTTTAAGTTGTGCAACATAAAAGGATTTCCTCACCACTGTGGCTACATGGTGGTCGAAAGTGAGGTTATTGTCTATGTGTGTACCCAGATCCCTGACCACTGGGTTGACTCTTAGGGGTGTATTCTCAAACATGGTAATTATCTGGGATGATTGAATTCTCAAAGGTGACAGTCATGCATTTCTTAGCATTGATTTTAAGACCATGGCTTTGGCACCATTTGATAGTCAGAGATAGACCTTCTTGAAAAATGCTAGTGTCAGCAGGAGCAGTCGATGAGTACCCCCAGCTTGCAATTATCTACAAACTTAGTCAGCCATAAACTTTCAGCATTTGCTTCCATTTTAAATAAATAGATGCCTAAAAGGAGCGGGCCCAGTACTGAGCTAAAAAGGAGAACATATACCTTTATGAATTATCAAAAATGTTTTATATCAAAACTAAGGTGAAAAAAGTCAGCAATGTATCACAACAAAACAGGCAGTATTAAATTTCTTTACCACACACACACACACACACACGCTGCACTAGGATGCCCATACACACACATACAAGATACCAAGCATACTGGTACCTGAAAATGCATCCACACCATTCCAGGACTGTCTGAACACATCATACAACAACCTATGCCCTGAAAACTGCATACTAATTTCCATAAGAATCTTCTCCCTCTTAGCACTAATGCAAAAGGCTTTAATGTTGCTACCACACAGCAAACATCATCTACTGCAAAATAGCATAAATCTTTGGGACTCCTTAACAAAAATTCACTGAACTGCCATACTGAGATACAGAGTGCCATGGCCATCTTCATATCTTCCAGAAAGTTAATGATTTATACATAAATTACCACATATAGTATATTACAGAATGCACTTCATTTCTCCCCAAGCTGACATATCTGGGCTAGCATAACATACTCATGCCACCTTAAAGTGACTTACTCAGAAGTAAACAATACTGGATACAGTACCTATCTGTCTGGACAATGAAAAAGTCAGAATGACTGGCTGAGCTTCTGTTTACTGAAATCTAAAGTCAGTTCATTACAATTCTAAAAACTGTGAAGGATAACATTTCCCAATCTGCCTCACAGTTGTTTCCCCAATGAGTGTACCTTCGGTATAGCAGCCTGAAAGACAAAGTCTGTCATGTCCGACCCTGTTGAATTGGAGGCTCTCATGGTAATAGAGAGGAGACTATCAGCACGCTGGAAGGAGAATTCGATCATCAAGCCATTCTTGTTAAAGGCAATTAAGGGAGTGATACCTGGAAAATCAAAAGTTACAGAGTTTTAATAAATACAATCATCATGTACAATTGTAAATGGAATCTGAAAGTCTCTAAAAATTAACTGAACACCTTCCTTTTCCCTGGCCATTTACTTGGATAAATCCATTCTGTTATTCAGTTAACTGTTATTCTGGAATGAGTGTCTCCATTTGAACAGTGTCATTTGAGAACCTCTGCAAGGGACAACCATGATTCAGCATAGTAGATGAACTATAATTCTAGGTTTTATGTGTTAGTGCCTCATAGGGTACCCAGATTAAGTAAGTCATGGTGATCATATGACTGCCAGTTCATTTCAGGTTAACATTCAGCGAACAATGGTGACATGACAAGTCCCAAAGATTAACCAATAGAATGTATATGGACAGCTCATTTGTGGACAGTCCCATTCAGCCAGTAGTCACTCAGCAGCCTGTTACACAGTCCGTTATTATCACAGCTTACTGTAGAATGGTTGTGTGCTCATAACAGCCATATATTACAGACTTGTCAGAATATATACATTTGTTTGTTTTTTTTCCTCTTCTATTTGGACTATAGAGAATAAAGTGAAAATGAAAAAAAAGAAACAATATTTATTTTTGAACAGTACAATGCTGCCATATTTCCATCAAATTATTTTATTTACATATATATTCTTAAGCACTTTACATAATGTAAATTAATGACAATCAAAGCCTCTGCCAGTCCAAGTGCACTGCAATTCAAAAAAGTGCTAAAATGAATGAGCAAATAAAAACATATAAAACAATTTACAATTAAGCACTCCAACTCCTTCCTTAGTAACACTGTTCAATAACCATAAAAGAGTCCAAAACATTTTTACTTTCCATGCCACTTAATAAATAACCTCTATATTTAATGGGGGAAAGTGGCATATAAAAGCATAAGTCCACATTCATGGAAGAAAGTTACATAACACGATATAAAAATGCACATCTGGATTTGAAGATGCCTGAAGCTACAGAGGAGGACAGTGATAAAATGTTGAGAATTATCAAAGTTAAAAGTTTACACTTGCCAAATAACTCGCTAGTTCATAACTCAGAAATCAGTGAGATCAAGCATCGTGAGAGCATAGCATAATGATGATGTAATAGAATGACAGAGGAGGAATCACCACTGTAAGGACAGTCTGTGAAAGCCCATCTACAACACTGTGTAGCTGTGCCAGTCGCAGGTCAGTAAGGATGCAAAACCAAGGAGGATACAAACAAGTAAAACAACTGAAGAAAGGCTTCACTGCTTACATTTAAAGAGCATACAACCTCAGACACACTGAAATATTTAGCTGGTGGACTCAAAGACAGACAGACAATGGGATATAAAATAAACTTTCAGCTATAAAAAGGGAGTTATGATATTAATAAGGAACAAACTTTTCCATGAAAAATGGGTTCAGGAACAAGATTCCAAGTTTTAACAGCCCAAAATGTTTGCTTGCATGTCAGTGCACTAGAAGATGGTATCCATGAGCCTTTTACCTTTTCCTATTGGAAATACTCTAACTTAAAAGAACTGCTTAACATCAAGCATAAAAGAGAGTTTAAAACTTAAATTGGAACGTGTAAGTGTAAAGTTTGCAATAGAGTTAGAGATATCTCTGGTACTAACAGTAACGGTGTGAGGTAAACAGTTAAAGATCTATTTAATTGTCAGTCATGTGGGGTAGTTTACATTTTAGGATGTGGTTGTTCCCCGATTAAGTGGTATGTTGGTCAAACTAAGAGAATGACTAAAACTCGTATTTTAGAACACTTGAGGGACATTAGGAATTGTAGGCAGGGTAGCCCCATTGCTGAGCACTTTCATAATATTCATGGGGGAATCTAATGATTCTCTATTTTTCAGCGTGCTTGGTAGACCATCATTTTCTAGGGGAGGGAACTATGCTTCCCAGTTGTTGAATTTACAAAGCAGGTTTATTTTGAATTTTGGCAGTCTTGCACCTAGAGGCTTGAATCTGGACAGCAATTTAAAAAATTAATTAATGTTTATAGTTTCATTTGCATAAAAGTACATATTTTCATACACATATATATATATATATATATATATATATATATATATATATATACATTTCCACTGATGTTCTTTGGTACAGTATATTTTTACATTTTCTAATTATTTAACTGATTGTAATTATCTTAGAAGTATAATTATGCTGCTGGGCGTTGAGTAATTTATTCCTCTGAAGGCTTTTGGCTGAGGTAACAGAACACATTAAAATATTTCTGCAGTTCTACAGCTCCTGTTTGTTCTTTAATAGTGTTTCTTCATTCTGGTTTTTGTTATATATTTGAATGCATCACTCAGAGTCTGTACAACTATTTGATGGTCGAGCATCCTGTTATTCCCAAGATCTTTGGAATTCCAAAGGTTCACTCCTCTATGGTTGATCCACCGTTACGTCCAATTGCGTTGGCCCGTGGTTCGATTACAGAACCTCTTGCTAAATTCATTGATTATAAACTTAAAAAGTTATTGTCTCCTTTTTTTTCACATTGTTAAGGACTCATGGGATCTTATTAATAAGTTAAGAGGTGTGGATCCTAATGGTTCTTTTTTTGTTTGCAACGTGACATCAAAAGTTTGTTCACTGTTATCCCACATGATGTGGGTTTGGACTGGTTTGGTCAAGTAAATTTCGTGGAATGGACTCTGAGGGGGGTGCATCTGGTTACTGAACTGATGGAAATAGTTCTTTGTAACAATTTTTTAACCTTTGCCAGTGAGTTTTACAAACAAATATCAGGCATCGCCATAGGTGCAGCTTGCGCCCCCTTGTTTGCCAATATCGTCCTGCTATGTTGGGAGTTGGATTTTGTTTTCAAATGCCCTGAGTACAAGAAATGCAGGGGTTATTTTAGATACCTCAATGACTTGTTATCATATGGAATGACTCCCGAGATGACTTCATCCATTTCGTTGAAGTTTTGGCAGCAAGTACCTCATTTCTCGAGTTTACACTCACTATCGGGGAATGACAGAATTCACTATTTGGACATAGAAATTACAAAATTGTCCAGTGATGGTTTTGGGACACATATCTATTGGAAACCTACATTTTGTAATGCCTTCCTTTCTTTTGACAGTTGCCAACCCTTTCATCAAAAGAAAGGGGTGGTCAAGAGCCAATTTATTAGAATCTCAAAGCTTACATCTGATGACAGTGTTTGCTTGAAGCAATTTGATGTCCTCAAGGGCATGTTCCTCAACAGAGGGTATCCTCAGGGCTTACTGAACCAATTACAGGATGAGACCTGGGCACATAGGAAGGAAGTACAGTTGTGTACACTTACCATAAATGTAGATGTTCGAATGTATTCACTGTTGCAGTCATTACATTTGGGTAATCTGCTGGCAGGTTGCCCACAGTCGGCCTGATTAACAAAGTCTTGGGTACTGCGTCAGTTGCTGTCCCTTCTTCCATGATGGCAGGTCGTCAGGGGTATAAAACATGCAGCCAACACCATTTTCATCAGTTTTTCTTGCCCCAGATGTCAGGTGCCCCTCAAATGGGGAGTAATATATATATATATATATATATATATATATATATATATATATATATATATATATATATATATATATATATATATATATATATATATATATATATATATATACATGTAAATTACAATACAAAAAATATACCTCAAAATAAAAGCAAATACAATAAAAAGGCTTTTGAGCATAGTAACAGAAAGAAGAGGTATAAAAAGAGAAAAGTAGGGGGCTGGCGGGTGGGTAACCAGGACTGCAATAGTGAATACACTTGAACATCTACATTTATGGTACGTGTACTGTACTATGTTCTTCGTGTTTCACTGTTGCAGTCATTACATTTGGGTAGAATCCCAAAGCTATGGTTGGGAGGATGGAATTATACAGCATTAGGAGCAGCTATAAGGCCCTGCAGGACAGTAGTGGCAAAGCCTGCTCTGAATTTAGAGAAGAGAGGTAAATGGTAATGCTTGGTGAACATGTGAACTGAGCTCCAGGTAGCAGCTTCTAGAATGTCTCTGGTAGGAACCCCTCTGAGAAAGGTTGCAGAAGTAGATGCAGCCCTGGTGGAATGGGATCTGATCCCCTTGGGGACAGGTTTACCATGATGCATGTAGCAGAAACAAATACAATGGCTTATCCATTTTGAAATTGTCTGCTTTGAGATAGCCTTTCCCTCTGTCCCTGCAGCAAATGCCACCAGTAGTTGTTCAGATTTTCTTAGAGATTTTGTCCTGTTCAAGTAGAATCTTAGTTGTCTGTGTACATCCAATAAATGCAGAATCCACTCCCCCTTGTATTGTGGATTTGGGAAAAAAGGTGGCAGATGAATGGTCTGATTAAGAGCCACACTAGATACCACTTTAGGCATTAAGGATGGACTGGTCCTGAGCGCTACCCTGTCCACGTAGAAAATAATAAAAGGCTCCACTGCCATGAGAGCCTGTAGTTCAGAGATCCTTCTAGCTGAAGTGACTGCTAAAAGAAAAACTGTCTTCCAAGAGAAAAATTTTATGTCTGCAGTAGCAGCTGGCTCAAAAGGAGGCAGGGTGAGTCTTTCCAACACAAAAGTGAGGTCCCATGCAGGAGTTGGTGCTCTCCTGGGAGGTCTTAAATTTTTGGCCCCTCTGAGATACTGCTTTAGCAGGGGATGAGAAAAGAGGGGAGGCTCTGTGTTGTAATGAGCTGAAATGGCAGAGGCATGGATTTTTATGGAAGAGAAAGATAAGCCCTTGTGAAGCATCTCAGTTAAATATTGCAGAATCTGAGGAATATTGGGCATTTCTGTGCTTATTCCTTGTGCCTGATTCCAGGCACATAATCTTTTCCATTTATCAGCATAAGATTTTCTAGTACTAGGCCTTCTAGCCTCCAAAATGACATCCATCACAGGTTTGCTGAGAGATGTAACTGATGAAATTAGTTGATTAGCCATGCTGCAAGATTCAGAGTTTGGAGCTGAGTGTGTAGAATTTGAAAGTTCTGCTGAGACAGGAGATAAGATGTCTGAGGCAGGTACCATGGAGGAAGGTGTGACATATTGCGCAGGAGCGGGTACCAGCATTGGCGAGGCCAGTCTGGAGCAATCAGAATCATTTTTGGTTTTTCCTGTCTGACTTTTAGTAATACCTTGGAGAGCAAAGGCAGAGGGGGAAAAGCATAGACTGATAGATTTTTCCAGCTGAATGATAGAGCATCCACTTTTCAAGCTTTTTTGTGATGGACTCTTGTGCAGAATTTGTCCAACTCATAGTTTTGGGGTGAGGCAAAAAGATCTATGTCTGGGCTCCCCCATTTGCGTGTCAACATGCTGAAGATTTGTGGATCCAGTTTCCATTCATGTGGGTCCATAAGATTTCTGCTTAGTTTGTCTGCCAGAGTATTTTGCTTTCCTGGCAGGAATTGAGCTTGTAGATGTATTTGGTAAGTCAAGGCTGTGTTCCACAAAGCCATGGATAGTCTGCAAAGGGGGTAGGAATAGGTACCCCCCTGCTTGTTTATGTACCATATGACTGTGGTGTTGTCCGTCTTTATCAGTAGTTGTCCTGGATGAAGAAAGTCCTTGAAAGATGTCAGAGCATTCTGTACAGCTAGCATCTTTTTCTGGTTGATATGCAGGTGCATTTTATTTGGGCTCCATTCGCCCTGAATGCATCTCCCTGCCATATGCACCCCCCAAACATAGTCTGATGCATCTGTAGTCAGGGTTTGGGTGGCAGGGGATGGAATGAATGACAGTCCCTTGTTTTGGTGACAGGCCTCTGCCCACCATAGGAACTCTTGCTGCAGGCAAGGAATGATAGGAATCATTGTTTCCAGGCTGTGACAATGTTGACTCCATAAGCTTTTTAGGTACCACTGAAGTTTCCTCATATGCAGTCTTGCATATGGAATTAGAAGAATGCAGGGAGCCATGAACCCCAAGGCCTGCAGAATTTGTCTTGCAGATAACTGTGTTTTTGTGGCCACTTGTTTGAAGTAAGTCATCAATTGGATTTGTTTCTCTGGCATGAGGTAAGCCATCTGGGCAGTTGTATTCAAGCTTGCACCCAGGAATGTAATTTTTTGAGAGGGTGCCAGTTGTGATTTCTTTTCATTTATTCTGTACCCTAGGCAAGTTAGAAGACTTTTTACAAACGCCAGATGCTGTAGAAGAGTGTCCTTGTTTTCTGCCTGAATTAGACAATCGTCCAGATAAGGATAAATTTGAATGTTTCTTTGTCTGCAAAATGCAATTACTGGTGCCAGGCACTTTGTGAAGACCCTGAGCACAGTAGATAAGCCAAAAGGCAGTGCAGAGAACTGGTAATGCAAATAGCCTGCTTTGAAGAGTAGGTATCTTCTGCAAGATTCCCTGATTGGGATATGCAGGTAAGCCTCTTTTAAGTCTAGAGTTACCAACCAGGCATCCTTGCCTAGCATAGGCAGTAACTGTTGTAGAGTCAGCATCTTGAATTTTGGAATGTTCAGGAAAGTATTTAGAATGGATAAGTCCAGAATTTGATGCCATGATTTGTCTTTTCTAGGTACCAGGAAAAGTCTTGAATAAAAACCTTGTCCCTTTTCCTTGTCTGGTACTGGTTGAATAGCCCCCATATTCATGAGGGACATAACTTGTTTCTGGGCCTCTGCCCACTGATTTGAAGACAGATCTGGCCATCCATTTGGAATTGGTAACGTGTGGAAATGAAATCTGTATCCCTGGGATACTATATTTAAAACCCACTTGGCCTGGGTAATTAGATGCCAATTTTGTGCATGAAGTGCTAGTTTCCCCCCAAAGGGGCTGCCAAAAGATAAGTGCTTGCAAGTGGCAGGGGAAAGTCACTGAGACTGTTTACTGTAGGGAGGTGCCTTGCTACTTCCAGATTTGGAGATGGAGGCACCCCATTGTTTTGTTCTGCAAGTTCCTTGTGACTGAAACCTGGAGTTTTTGGAGTGTCTGGGTTTGACCTGAGCGGCTCTGGTGGGTACTGGAAAGGACCAGTTCTTGGTGGGCCAGTGCCTACTGAACCTGGGTGGCTGCACTTGTAGGAAATCTTTTACAGTTTGCATAGATTTAGCTTTGTCTTCCATCTTTTTCAAAACTTCTTCTGCCTTATTACCAAACAGACTGTCCTGTTGTAAAGCAGCATCCAACAATTTTGCTTTAACATGATCAGGCAGATTTTGCTCCTTGAGCCAAGCATGCCTTCTTATCACAGATCCAGTTACAGCGGCCCTGCAGGAGGCCTCCAAGGAATCAAAACCACTTTGCAAAGTATGCTTTCCAACTTGTTCAGCTGAATGCAATAAATCCTGTAAATCTTTATTTTCCACACAGTCAAAAATCAACATCATTTTCATTTAAATAATCCCATGACATGCTGCTGATATTTAAGCATATGGAATTGACAATTTAAAGCCCTGATTGCCAGGGTTGCAGACGTGTAAACCTTCTTACCCCATCTATCCAGCGCCCTGCAGTCTCTATCAGAAGGGGTAGGATTTTTAGCAGTAGAAGCCTTAACACCCTTGGGACCCGGAGAAATTGTTTCAGGATCAGCAGTAGGGTTTTTAAAAAGGAATTTGTGGGAGTCAGGAACCCTGTAATATCTGTCTGGCTTACTAGGAGCCGGAGGCAGGGAATCAGGAGCCATGCTGTGTTCTGAGAAAACATCATCAACAATGTCTAAAACAGGAGTTATAGCCAAAGGCCTATGCTGAGGAAGAAGAAGGAAATCCCTAAGCCTCTTTGGATTCTGAGAAATCCTGACTTTCCCAATGAAAATGTTCCCTTAAGGTATGCAAAGTTTCTCCAAAAGAAAAATCCTCAGGAGGAGAAGCAGAAGGGATGGATTGTTCTGTATCAGAGTCCTCATAAGATGGAATAGATAATTCCTGATCAGAAGAGGAATCAGAATAAATGGAAACTTGATCTGAAGATTCATAATCAGTGCCTTGCCTATGCCTCTTAGCAGGAGGGGGTTGGGAACCCTTGATCAAGGTAATTAAATCCTCAGCCATTTTGAGCATTTGTTTTTTAGGCATAGAGGCCTGTGCACGTGGCCCATGTGTCGGTTTTTTAGACATAGAAGTTGGTTTTGGCCTTGTTTTTGAAGATGGCATTGGTTTAATATACAAATCTTTAGGCCTGAAAACACCCTCAGAACCGGTGCCTGCTCAGCAGCTCTGGACGCATCTAAGGTAGAAACATCCACGGGTTCAATACTTAAAGAGTCTCGCGGCATACCGGATTCTGAATGGGTCTCAGCAGAGGCCTGCGAATCAAAAGTAGCGGGTATCAGGGGCTGCAAAAGCACCTCACTGAGTACTGGCGACTGGCTTAGGAGAAGCTTCACTGTCGGTTTTGGACCTCGACGGTCTGTCTCTGTCTTTTTCTTTGCGTTTTTTTGTGAATTCCGATAGTCAGATTGCTAACCGACGACATTTCTGGATAGTTAAATCTTGAGCCAAAATATTTAGATGCAAAAATATACCAACGCTTAAAAGTTTCCCCAACGAGGTACTTAGCTTTAGGTTGAAGACTTCAGTTCTGAAACTTGAAAACTAAAATTTCAGGAGTCGGCCGACTGGCACTTGCGAACTGCTTCTGCTTCGGGCACCGCGCGGTAAGAAAGACTGATGAAAATGTCATCAGCTGCATGTTTTATACCCCTGATGACCTGACATCATGGAAGAAGGGACAGCAACCGACACAAAACCCAAGACTTTGTTAATCAGGCCAACTGAGGGCAACCTGCCAGCAGATTACCCAAATGCAATGACTGCAACAGTGAAACATGAAGAACATCCGCTATTCCCCGCTTATCCATTCTGGGCTTGTGCAATTTGAGGAAAATACAAGCACACCTGAGAACAAGCACAACATGATTTTGCACTACTCTTTGGTTGCTGGTCACATCCAGAAAAGTATACGTAGGAATTACTACTTGCTTTCGAGTAATGTGGACATCAATAGGCACTTTGCGCCTGCCCCGACATTTACTTTTAAGAACAAAAGGAATATGAAGTCCTGACTAAAAATCCATGTGGTCGACAGGGATGGACCACCTGTCACCAGGAAATGTGGGCACTGTAGTTAATGCTCTTTTATATGTACATCACCTGGGGATGTGTGGCTGCCTAGATTGACTAGTATTGGCCACGGTGGGTAAATACAACTGTGATTCTGAAAGGGTTGCTTACCTCGCTATGTGTGACACCTGCATGGCTTTTTATATCGGCAAGACTGTTAATTCCCTAAACAAAAGGATATACCAACATGACTACAGTACTAGAAAGAAAGACAACAAAAGTGCTTTGGCAAGACATGCTGGATTTAAGCACTTTAAATTCTTAGTATTAGAACAGATTAAAGTTGGGGCATTTCCTGGTGACTGGCAGAATTATTTACTGCAGAGGGAAATGTTTTGGCAGCTACATGTTTATGCCACTAGTTTCCTGGGTCTGAATGATACTATTTCTATTTTTAGTGAACTCAAAAGAAGAGTCAGTATGTGTTAAATGTTTAAATGACCTGTTGTTTTATGGTGGCTTACTGTTTTTTAACATAATAATTTACAGTTTTTTGTTGCACTGTTTCTTTGCTATTTACTTTTTTATTTTTTTATTTAAGGATGTGGTTCAATTTAAATTGTGGAGGGGTATGGTACAAATGGTGCGTATTTTAAATATAAATGGATGGCTGTAACACTGTTCTTAGTTCTGATAATGTCACTTTGTAACGAAAGCCCTTAACCAATAGTTTATTTTGTGCTGAAATTAATAAAGCAACTGAGTGCTACTTTGACTTGGTCAACATTTTTTTGGTTTGTTTTTAGTATGTTTTCACGTTCATTTCTAATTTTGTTTGTTGATACTGTTTCAGGTTTATTAAAACTGAATGCTTCTACAATGACATTTCAGATGAGAGACTCAAAGCTTACCAAATTGCTTCTGAGTTTGTTGGGAGGCAACAATCTAGTGATTGCTGAAAGTTGATCTAAAACAATGAGATATATCTCGGAGACAGCGAATGCTGAAGCTTCAAGTAACTTAACACAGAATGATAAACATCTCATCTGTGTTGGTCAAGTATTGGTTACAATCTTTTTAGGAACTCTAATAGCCATCTCAAAAACAGAGATCCCTCTGCAGCAATACTCTGATCAGGATTAGAAAAACAAATGCCGGGATAAAACTGTTTGTGACTTTAAGGTTATTAAAGACAAATAAGTCATTTCAAGATTCAGAAGTCACATATTATATGTAAGCCAAACAAGTATACTGTGGTTCACCCCCGAAACCATAAATAACACTGTAACCACAAGCTGATCATGAATGCTACATGTAAAACCAGACTTACATGACATAACAGTAAACTAATTGGGAACACTGAGTCAGAATTTATAGTGCAGTCATAAAGAATCAGAAAATACAGACGTTAATTTCAGACTCGGAGTATATGATGCAGCTGTAAATTAATTAGGAAAGTACAGTTGAGCAAAAACATACCACAGCAGTAGATGTCCTACTTTTCACAGTTGCAGTATTCCTTAGTAAAGAAATATCCTATCGAGGACTGCCAGCAAACTGCAGCTTTAGGCCCTTCCAGGTACCATACATAGATGTATGTCGTATGTCCAGTATGTATGGTACTTAAGTGATGTACAAGTGCCTAATCCTCAGGACTGAATTGACTCAGGAGAACCAGAGCAACCCAAGAGAAACAGAAAAGAAAGGAATTGGACATGTACATCCAGAAATGGGAGACAGGACGACCCCTCAGCCAGAGGGAAATAAAACAGAATAAGGGGAAAATGAAGGCGGGACAGAATGCTGCAACAATGACAAGCAGGACATCTACCATTATGGCGTGTTCTTATATAACTGTACTATGGGGTTGGGAGGGTGGCCTAATGGTTAAGGTGTTTGCCTTACAAACACAACATACAGGGCTTGAATCTCACAGGGGATAATTGGCTAGGCTTAAAATGTCTCGCAAGGGCAGTTAGCCTAGTACTAATCTATGAACCTATCTCCTTCCTTATCACTGTTGCAGTATCCCTTACTAAAGGCAGAGCACTGGAGCTACTGTAAAAGATGGGAGGAGGAGGAAGAAGGAACTCAAGAACTTCCCAAAAAAACATGAAAGATGGACCTAGCAAATCTAACTATGGCCTTAAAAACTTCATTTAACTTGCAATGTACGAACAGAAGTCCAAGTAGCAGATTCCAAAATGGATCTAGAACCCAGGCCCTTAAAAAACACCAGAAGAGGCTACTGTCATAGTAGAATGAGCATGAGCTGAAGAAGAAAGCTACTTACATTAAAAGAATAACAAAAGGAAATGGCTTTAGGAATCCAAGAGGAGGAGGTTTGCTTACAGACAGATAAAGCCAATTTCTTGGCACAAAAGGAAGTAAAAAAAATCATGCACAGATTTCCTTACATCTTTAATCTTATCCAAATAATATCTGAGCTGTATAAGTCATTGATCACCTTGGGTACTAAAGAAGGATTAGTGTGAAAAGAAACTCCATCTTCGTGAAAAAAAACAGAAAAGAGGGAACTGCCATGACAGCCTGAATTCTTCACAGAAGAAAGAGCCACCAATAAAACAGTCTTCCAAGTACAAAAAGGATGCTGAATTAACTTTTCCAATAAAAACGTAAGGTCTCAAGAAAGTGGTAAGTGTTTTTATGGGGGCCTAATATGGACGTCTTTCAAAAATTGCTTAATGTCAAACCTAGAGAAAAATAACAGAACCTAAGGCAGACAAGCAGAAATGGCTGACAAATAAGCATTAACATATGAGAATACCAGATCAAACTTGAGCAAGTCACACAAATAAGAAAGAAAAGTAGGAATACCCACAAAAGAGGGCCCTGCTCATGCTTGTGATACCAAACAGAAAGTCTTTTTCACTTAGCAACACAGGATTTTCTAGTAGTAGATTGTATGGCCTCCTCCAAAACTGAAGCAAGTCCTCAGAAAACTGGTGATGAAAAGGAATCAAAACTCTGTAATCCAAAGTGTCAAATGGATGGTGAGCAGATGAGGGTGAATGAGAGCCCTTGTCCTGCATGAGGAGATTCATCCTGTCAGGTAACCTGTGATGATTGCCCCAGGCCAGATGAAACAGAAGGGGGAACCAATGCTGTATGGGCCAAAAGGAAGTCATCAACAAGATTTTGGGCTTATCCAACATGATCTTGTATATGCCCTTGGGCAGCACACGAATAAGGTATAAGCATACAGGAAACTCCTCTGCCAAGAAAAATGCATGGCAGCCACTTTCCAACTCAGAGGATGCGGCACTCTGGAAGAGAATCTGGGAAGTTGCCTGTTCAGAGAGGAGAAAAAAAGATCCACTTGAGCAGTACCCCACTGATAGATAATGTCCAGGAAGACCACCTTGTGAAGTATCCATTTGTGAGGATCCGCCCTAGACTTGCTCAATTTGTCTGCCACTAGGTTGGTCTCTGAAGGAGTGTAAGCCTGAAGGAGCAGATGACAGCTGATAGCAAACTCCTAAATGAGAATATATAGTCTGCAATGAAGGTATAGCTTTTTATCCCCCTTGCTTGTTTATGCACCACATGACAGTGGTTGTAAAAACCTTGAGATGACCCAGAACCAAGAGGGAATGCAGAGTTTAAAGAGCTAACAGCAGAGCTTCATCTTTCAATGTTGATATAAGTCCTCCACCTGCTGCGGAGACCAGTCTCCCATGACCCTGGCATTGTTAGAAGAAGCCCCCCAACCCAAATCTCAAGCATCTATAAACAGCTCCTGGGGGAGTTGAAAAGGTAATCCTGGCTTCAGACATATCTGATGAATCCACAATACAAACTACTGTTTGAGACAAGGCAACAAAGGGATGGGAAGTTCCAAAGGAAAACAATATTGAAGCCAAACTGTCTTTAGACACTGTTAAAGTTTCCTCATGTGGACTCTGGCAAAAAGAACCATAGGAGTGGTAGAAGCCATGTAACCTAGATCTCGCAGAAACTCTCTTGCAGATACCACTTGTAAAGGAAGAAGAGACTGAAAAAAGTTGTCAAGAAAGTAACCTTGGGAGGAGGAAGAAAAACCAGCATAGTAAGGGTTTGAATCCTGCAGCCCAGGAAAACCTGATCCTGAGATAGGGTCAAAACAGAATTTTTGAGATTGAGGGTCAACCCTACACAGCAAAGGAAAAGCATGCTAAATTTGAGCTGCTGTAGAAGAATCTGCAGTGAAGGGGATTGAACTAGAAGGTCATTTAGACAGGGAAAAATCTGGATGCCATGGATTCTGTAGCAGGCTGTGACAAGAAATAGACAGTTGGTAAAGACCATTGGTGCTGCAGAAAGACCAAAATGCAAAGCAGAGAAATGATAATGTGAGGAAGAAACAGAGAATAGTAAAAACATCCTGAAGAGAGAGAGTGAATAGGAAAGGATTCATGTCAATAGACTAATTGTAGCTAATCGACCACAAACGCAGTGAAAAAGTTTAGCAAAAATCACTTTCAGCAAATATGGTTTTTGATTTCTTTTGCAGGGGGGAAAGCCCCCCCCCCCCCAACGCCACAATCCTCAAACTTAAATAAACCTACACAGAGATTGCACTACTGTGGAGGAAAGAGAATCCTCCACTATCACCAAACGTGCTTTTGGCTAACCCTTTTGGACAACTTGCACTTGACAGAACAACCTTCACCAGAATGACATGTTCCAAATAGGAATGTGAAGATAAGCATCTTTCAGGTCCAGAGAGACTAGGTAGGCTTGAGGAAGCAACAAGGTTAATACGGACTGGAGAGTCAACAGTTTGAAAGAGGGGACATTCAGAAAGGTGTCACAAAAGGAGAGCTTCAAAATGTGTCTCCATGAGCCCTCCTTCCTTACCAAGAACATTCTGGAATACAATCCTGTGACTCTATGGGAGGGAGAAACAGCATATATACTCCCGAGCTAAATGGCTGAAGAATAGGAGGAAAGTGAGGCAGTTGGTAATATGGAGGTTGAGAAATCCATGGAAAGGGAGGTACGAGTTTCTATACCATGAAAAAAACATTTTTGAAATACGAAAAGGACCAAGGAATCTGTGGTGATCAGCTACAGAATGAGATAAGACAGAGTCATCCTAAGGGAAAGAGGAATCTGGCTGAGGGATAGTGAAGAATAACTGTCAAACAGAAGCAGACTTGTCAAGAAAAGGGGGCCTCTTACCTCTGGAATCCTGAGCAGGCATATCAAGAAATATCCTTTTAGGAAATCCCTTGCCCCTTAATGGAGGTTTCTACTGTCTATGAACAAATGAAGACTTAGAAGGATAATTCCTTTTAAATTTAAGGACTGGGAAAGAAAAAATGTGTTTCAGGTTTTGCAATGCCTTCCCTTTACCCTGCAAACTTTTAAAATTCTCTGCAGTAGCAGATCCAAACAGATTCTGAGTGTCCAAGTGAAAATCCAACAACTTGGCCTTTATATCTTCAGAAAGGCACTGCAACCTAGACTTCCAAGATGGATGCACACTGATCTCAGCTTAACTTCAGCTATCCCAGTGTGAAAAAAGAAACAAAGAGATAAGGGTCATAAACTCTGTAAGTTTTTCTAAAATCATTTAATGGCTATTAAGTACACTATCTGGATGGAGGCCAAGAACAAACTTAGACAGCCTGAAAGAAAATCAAGTAGAAAAGGTGCACTCTATAAGCACTTACACGAGTGCATGGATAGTGCTATCCCACACAGAACCAAGATGCTATCCTCCAAAAAAAGGAAGCCAATCTGGTGGTCCCCTGCCAAAAACAAACTCTACAACAGAATGAAGAAACTGTTTCAAAAGAGAGTAAAATCCCATGAGTGGAGGAGCTCCCTGGTCAGCCTCAGTAAGAAGCTAAGATCCCTTATAAGACCCTCCAAAGCTAGCTATGAAAACAAAATCGCCACTGATTCTAAGGGCAACCACAAAGCATTCTATAGCTATGTCAAGAATCTCAATGGCAACAGCCAGATCTGCTCTTGAGTTACAGTGCAACAGGCATGAAAATTACAGAACCAACTGATATTGTCGACATCCTGGCAGATAGGTTAATTGCTAACTTCCCCCCTCTCACCCACTAAAGGGACCATATCTATACAGGAAGAATGCAGAGTCCCTGTAATCACATCTATGCAGATAAAAGCTGCACTCTCTAAAACCAAAAACACAGCATCCATGGGACCGGACAACATCCCAGGCTGTGTTTTTCACAAGCTTCAGAACAAACTGGTGCCCGATCTAAGCACCATGTTCAATCATAGTCTCATGTCAGGCTTTGTGCCCACCGAATGGCGCACAGCAACAGTTATCCCACTCCACAAAGGGGGAGCTACCACTGATCCTGGGAACCTGGCCTTGCAGACCAGGCTCGTCAGGCTATTAGAGCAATGCCATCAAACGTAACATCATGGAACTCATAAACAAAGACATTGGTAACCTCCAAACTCTGGACCCCATCCAGTTCGGATTTGTGAAAGGCAGATCATGCCTTCAGAACCTGATCGACTTCTTTGAGGCAGTCACCAAAGCCATAGATGAGGGTAAGGTGGTTCATACAACCTATCTTGACCTCGCCAAGGCTTTCAACACCATCCCCCATTCTGGAATTATAGCTAAACTCACTAAACTAGGTATAAATCCCTATGTCTCAAGATGGATTACCAACTGGCTCACTGACAAAATGCACACTATAAAAGTTGCAGACTCCAAATCTGACTTCAAACCAGTGACATGTGGAGTACCACAGGGTTCAGTCCTGGGACATCTCCTGTTTGGTATCTATTTCTCTGAAGTACAGGCTAACACTGAAGGCCTCTGGCTAACGAAGTTCACAGATGACTGCAAACTAGGAGCCATAGTCGAGTCCCCAAATGATGTGGACATCCTACAGAAGGGCCTCACTGAGACAGATGCCTGGTGCCAGAGGCATGGCCTCAAGCTCAATGCCTAAAAGTGCACTGTCATCCCCTTTGGTAAAAACTCTGTACCCATGAACTACCACATAAACAGCAGTCTACTTAATGCCAAATGTGTGATAAGAGACCTTGGGACCCAGGTGGACAGTAGTCTCTCCTTTGATAATTACATCGCAACAGTAGTCAGGAAATCCTTCTATGTGGCACACCTCATCACAAAAGGGTTCTCATCCAGGAAAAAAGAGGTCATTGTTCCCCTCTACTCGGCATTCATTAGACCCATTATAGAGTACAACGCCCCTTTTGGAATGTACCTCACAAGACATCTGCAGCAGCTGGAAAGGCCACAGAAGTACCTCACAAAGAGGATTACTGGCCTCAAACAGATGCCCTACACTGACCATCTCAAAAAACTCCAGCTTTACTCTGTAGCATATCGCCTACTTTGAGGAGATCTCTGCCTAACATATAAAGCTACGTTAAACCCAGAGCTGTTGGACATGCTACAGCTAAAGAAATCCCAATCCCTCCGAGCTACATGCTCTAGGGACCTAAACCTTGTCACCACTATAAACAGGACATGCTGGAGGGATAGGGACTTCCTATACTCTTGAACAAGCTACCCATCTATGTCAAGCAAAGTTCCTCATTAGCACTCTTCAAGAAAAATCTTGATGAGTGGATGGGAAATAGGAAATACACCCCGGCGATCACTTCTGTGGCTCTGCTTGACAGGGGCACAGCAAATTAACTTTCTTGGGTGGCGTAAGCCAGGGAACCTTGTTGGCTAGGCTTACTCAGGCCCTTGGGTTGATAGCCTAGTACCTACCTATGAACCTATAAGAGAAAACACTGACTAGGAAGAATCCTGCGGCTGTTCAGCAAAAATCAGTTCAAGCACAAACTCTGGTACAAGAGATGGCTTCCAGTAATTTACAGGAAGAGACTGCAACTAAAGCCTGGAGTATGGTTGTAAAACAGACCCTGATAAAGCCACCCAAGAAGAGGCATCAGCAGCATCATAGTGGCATTTTATGAAATGGCAGGCTATCTGAGAAGCAGGGCTCAATAAGGTAATGGAAAAAGTCTTAGCTTCAGAGTCAGGCATGTCAGTCAAACTACCACCAAGTTTAGAAAGAAGAGCCAGCATGTACCTGGTCATACACATCTGGTAGTTTATGGTTCTGAAAGCCAAATTGGCTGAGGTATATACTTTTTTTCATAGCCCTACTGTTCTTGACAGAGGGGAAAAGTTTGGAAGATTTATCAACAGAACTAGAAATGACAACAGGATCAGAGAAGGGATTCTTATATAAGAATGTTTGAGCCTCACACCCCTTGTAAAACCTGACAGGTTTCTTAGGAGCAGGGGGCACAGACTCAGGAGCTTAGGAAGTATCAGAAAAAGTATACAGAAGGGATTCCAATACAGGAGGGGTGCAGAAGTCCTGGAAAAGTTAATTTGTAAGAGGGTATAATACTGTTTATGCACTGAAAGCGTTCCATCATTTTTACTATGATGTCCCCAAAAGAAAGCTCTTCAACAGAGGAATTAGGGAAAAAAACAGTATCCTCATCCTCTGACCCTAAAGCAAGAGTGGACTGAATCTGAGAAGAATAAGCTAGGGACTCTTCCCCAGAATCCAAATCCACATCTTCATCAGAAGTGTCAGACTCCCTAAGCCTTTTGGAGGGATTAGAAGAAAATGGAACGGTAGAAGGTATAGGCAATCACTGGGGGGCTTTAAGGCCATAAGGACCTTGAAAAGACCCTGAGTAAAATCCTGCCACACTTTATAGGGATCCTTGGCCACAGGAGCAAGACAGTTCTTTTGCTATTTCTTGTGAGGGACCTCTGCCATATCTAACTGGGGGTGGGGTCAGAGCTCTACTTGACTTCAATAAGGGAACCAGGAAAGTACAGTTGTGTACACTTACCATAGATGTACATGTTTGAGTGTATTCAATGTTGCAGTCATCACCTGTGGGTTATCCCTGCTGTGGTAGCCCTCGGCCGGCCTGAATACCAGAGTCAATGTTTTCCTGCGTCGGCCGCTGCCACTTGTTGACTGATGTCTGGTCGTCAGTGCTATAAAGCAAGGCAGCCAACGTCATTACATCAGTTTTTCTTGCCCTAACCAGTCAGAAGCCCCATTAAATATGGTAAAGTGGTCCTGGTGGCTAAAACCCACCATAAGAAGCTAATGTCTCCCTAAGTAAAAAGGATATAAGCGGGAAAGAGGGAGGGAAACCAGGACTGCAACAGTGAATACACTCAAACGTCTACATTTATGGTAAGTGTACACAACTGTACTATGTTCTTCATGTTTCACTGTTGCAGTCATCACCTGTGGGAGGATTCCCAAAGCTGAGGAGAGGGGTGGTAGGATTAGTAAGAGACCTAAGCATGGATCAGCATGCCCTGCATAAATGCAGAGGCAAATCCTGCCCTAGCCTTGGAGAAAAGAGGTAGGTGGTAATGCTTTGTAAAGGTATGGACAGAAGTCCAGGTGGCAGCTTCCAAGATGTTCCTGGTGGGAACTTCTCTGAGGAATGCTGTGGAAGTGGAAGCTGCCCTAGTGTATTGGGTACGAATAGACTTTCCCATGTAATCTGTAGCAGAAATGGATACAGTGTGATATCCATTTGGAAATCTTTTGCTTGGAAATATGCTTCCCCTCTGCCCCCTGGGGCAAAGCTAACAAAACGTTCATCTGTTTTCCTTAAGGGTTTAGTATGGTCCAGGTAGTATTTGAGCTGTCTGTGCATGTCTAGTGAGTGCAGAATTCTTTCCCCCCTGTTTTGAGGGTTAGGAAAGAAGGTGGGTAGATGCATGGCTTGACTGAGAGTCACATTAGATACCACCTTGGGCATAAAGGAGGGGTTAGTCCTCAGGGAGACCCTGTCTGCATGGAAAATGATGAAGGGCTCAATGGCCATCAGTGCCTAAAGTTCTGAAACCCTTCTGGCTGAGGTGATAGCTACAAGGAAAGCAGTCTTCCAGGAGAGGTATCTCAGTTCTGCTGAAGCAGCAGGTTCGAAGGGTGGTAAGGTTAGTTTTTCCAAAACATAATTCAGGTCCCAGGCTGGCGTGGGTGGCTTTTTGGGAGGTCTGATATTAGAAGCCCCTCTGAGGAATTGTTTAATCAAAGGATGTGAGAACAGGGGCTGATCTGTATCGAAATGAGCTGAAATGGCTGAGGCATGGATTTTAATAGAAGAGAAGGAGAGGCCACTATTGAGTAACTCCACTAGGTAGTCCAGGATAACAGGGATGGAAGGTTGTGAGGAATTGCCCTCTCTGGACTGGCTCCAGGAGCAGAATCTTTTCCATTTCCCTGTGTAAGATTTTCTGGTGCTGTGCCTTCTGGCCTCTGTGATAATGTCTAGGACCTGTTTGCTTAACAGGGTCCCCTTGTTAGCCTTTAGAGTATTAGCCATGGTGATAGTTTCAGAGTCTGCAAGTCTGGGTGCAGCATCCCCCCCTCACCTGAGTTAAGTAGTCTGAGATCAGGGGAAGCTGCCTGGGAGGCAGTAAGGTCAAGCTGCGCAGTAAGGGTACCAATGCTGTCTGGGCAAATCTGGAGCAATGAGGATGGCCTTTGGTCTCTCCTCCCTTATCTTGATCAGTACCTTGGGAATAAGAGGCAGAGGAGAGAGAAAGTGTACACAGAGGGAGTTCCAGGGGAAGGTCAAGACATCCACCTTCCACTCTAGGTGGTGATACTCCCTGGTACAGAATTTTTCAGCTGGTGGTTGAGGTGCGAAGCAAAGAGATCCACCTCCAGAGTTCCCCACTCCTGAGTGACTTGCAAAAAGATTTTTCTGTGGAGCTGCCATTCATGGGGGTCCAGTAAGTTTCTTCTTAAGTGGTCTGCCAGGGTGTTGTTGATCCCTGGTAGGTATTGGGCTATTAGGTGTAATCCCAAGGAGAAGGCTGTCAGCCAGAGGTTCATGGCTAGCCTGCACAGAGGGTAAGATTGGGTCCCTCCCTGTTTATTGATGTACCACATTACTGTGGTGTTGCCTGTTTTGATAAGGATAACCCCTGGCCTGACATGGGGTTTGAAGGATGTCAGAGCCTTTTGTACTGCCATAATTTCCTTCTGGCTGATGTGTAACGGAAGGTGCTGGGCATCCCAAAGACCTTGAGTGCACCTGCCTGCTAGGTGAGCACCCCAAGCAATGTCTAAGGCGTTAGTGGTGATGGTTGGCTCGGTTGGGCGGAGGATGAATGGAAGACCCTTGTTCTTGGCACAGGCCCCTGCCCACCAGAGAAACTCGGACCTTATACAGGGGATCAGAGAGAGAGGTCTCTAGAGGCTGAGAGAGCTGACACCAAAGGTTCTTCAGATATTACTGATGTTTTCTCATGTGAAGCCCAGCCAGAGGAATTAGGAGGATGCAAGATGCCATGTATCCAAAGGCTTGCAGGAAATTCCTCACAGTGAGCTGACTTCTGGAAGCCAGCTGGGTAAAGTAGAGAGGGAGGAAGCTCTGCTTTTCTGGGGATATGAAGGCCATTTGGGATGCTGTGTCCAGCAGTGCTCCCAAGAAAATTATTTTCCCGGAGGGTGTTTGCTTTGATTTTTTCTCGTTGCAGGTGAACCCTAAGGCGGTTGGGAGCATTTTGACAAAGAGGAGGTCTTGGAGCAGCTTTTCCTTGCACCCTACCTGAATGAGGCAGTCGTCCAGATAAGGGTAAATCTGAATAGGTCTCTGTCTGCAAAATGCTATGGCCAAGGCTAAGCATTTAGTGAAAACCTTAAGACGCAGCAGACAAGCCAAAGGGTAACAAAGAGAACTGAGTGTTGTGAGCCTGCTTTGAAGTACAGGAATTTCCTGCAGGATTCCCTTATGGGAATGTGGAGGTAGGCATCTTTTAGGTCTAGGGTCACTAACCAGGCATTTTTTTCTCAGCATAGGCAGGAGCTCCTGCAAAGTTAGCATTTTGAATTTGAGGACCACCGGGGAGGTGTTCAGAATAAACAGATCCAGGATAGGGTGCCAAGTGCCCTCTTTTGTGGGAACAAGGAATAGTATGGAATAAAAACCTTTGCCTGTTTTATCTGAGGGGACAGGTTCTACTGCCCCTTGGGATATGAGAATTTGGACTTGTTTCATTGCCTCTGTCCACTGAATTGGAAGTAAGTCTGCGTACCCTCTTGGAATTGGGAGTTCATTGAAACAGAATGTGTATCCCTGAAAAATGATCTTTAAGACCCATTGGCCTTTTGTAACAAAAAGCCAATTTTCTTTGCAGAGGGAGAGCCTTCCTCCTAGCTTTTGGTGAGTGAAAAAAGGTCAGAGGCGGGAGAGGGAGTCATTGAAAGTTTTTGCCATAGAGGGATGGCTTAGAACTCCCTGCCTTTGGGGCAGAAGTGGTCCACTGTTTGGTTGTCTGCTGTCCTTGGGATAGGAGCCTGGGTGGTCTCTCCCTGCGGGGCTTAATCTGTCCCTGTTTGCTAGGTGCAGGAAAGGACCAGTGCTTAGAGGGAAAATTCCTGCTGAACCTAGGAGGTTGTACCTGAAAGAAATCTTTTACTATTTGCATAGACTTTACTTTGTCTTCCATCTTTTTAAGCACCTCTTCTGCTTTTACTCCAAACAAGAGGTCCTTATCCAAAGGGTGCATCAATTAATTTAGACATGACATGAACAGGGATAGGTTGTGCCTTCAACCATGCATGTCTCCTAATGACAGATCCTGACACTACTGCCCTGCCTGAGGCTTCTAGGGTGTCATATCCACAATGCAATGAGTGTTTGGCCACTTGACAAGTAGAGTGCAGTAAATCTGCTAACTCTTTCGAATTGGCCACAGTCAGGAAAGGTTGAAATCTTTTGCTTTAATAGTTCCAAAGTGTGTTGTTGATATTTTAACATATGGAACTGACAGTTGAGTGCTCTGATAGCTAAGGTTGCAGAGGTGTATACTTTTTTACCCCATCTGTCCAGAGCTCTGGAATCCTTGTCAGAAGGAATAGGATTCTTAGCAGAACTAGTCTTGGTTCCTTTAGGTCCCTGTGTAATGACCTCTGGGTCTGCAGCAGGATTTCTGTACAGGTATTTGTGAGAATCTGGTACTCTGTAATACCTGTCAGGTTTACTGGGAGCAGGTTGGAGGGCATCAGGGGCTAAGGTGGAGTCATGGAAAACATCATCCACCACCTCTAAGATAGGGGGGATGGCCAGGGTCTGTGCTGGGGCAGGTCTAGAAACTCTCTTAGTCTTTTATTAGACTGAGGGAAGTTCTGGGATTCCCAGTGGAAATGTTCCCTGAGGCTGTGAAGGGTTTCCCCAAAGGAAAGGTCTTCTGGTGGGGAGACAGAAGGAATGGATTCCTCTGCATCTGAATCCTCATAAGCAGTCAGATGCTGTTGTTCCTCTTCAAAATCTTAATAATCAAATTCCTCAGAATCCTGCTCTATCAGTATTTCAGGAGAGGGTGTCTTTTCCTTTTAGAAATTATGGCCTGACTGCCCCTGAAAAGGGAGATAAGATAATCCGCCATGTTAAGCATTTGGGCTTGGGGTGGTGGAGCAGGAGTAAGATGGTGGCTAGAGGTAGATTTTCTAGCAGTGGCCTGGCTTGTAGGCCTAAGAGTATCCATCGGTCTGAGAGAAATGGTAGTCAGATGAGAAGACATTGTTTTTTTTTGTCTAGATACTGTAGTGCGAAAGGCCTCTTCGGAAGCTAGTGCCTGCGTCGTGGCTCTAGACCCAAATGAGGCAGAGACAACCAAAGTCTTTGAAGACGAAGAAGATTTCTGCGGCATACCAGACTCTGAAAGGGTCTCGGTAGAGGCCTGCATACATATCATATCGGGGATCAGGGGCTGCGAAAGCACCTCACTGAATTCAGGAGAAATGATGACCTGCTTAGCAGTAGAGTCATCGGAAGGCTTAGCTTTGTGTGGACTGTCTCTATCTTTATCTCTACATTTTTTCAGAATGTCTACAGATTGTTGGCTGACGGATGCCATTTTGGAATGCGAAGATGGAAGACGAAAATACCTGTCTACAATAAGAGCTCTATGACAAATGGTTCTCGGGTTAAAGAGGGCACAGAACTGGCAACGGGAGACATCGTGCTCTGGGCCTAAACAAGTGACGTGGTATGAATTGAAGTCTCGGTGTGGGATCTGCTTTCCACAGGCGAGACAATTGTTAACTTTTCTGGACATCAGTTAGTGCAAGAAAAAAGGATCCCCAATGGGGTACTTAGCTTTAGAGGTTTTCAGCTGTAATTTAAACTCTGGTAGCAACTGACCGGCACACTTGCTAACTGCTTCTGCTATGGGCTCCACGGCAAGAAAGACTGATGTAATGGCGTTGGCTGCCTTGCTTTATAGCACTGATGACCTGACTCAGTCAACAAGCGGCAGCAGCCGACGCAGAAAAACACTGACTCTGGTATTCGGGCCTGCCGAGGGCTACTACAGCAGGGATAACCCACAGATGATGACTGCAACAGTGAAACATGAAGGACATCTTCTTCCCTCACAACTATCAAGGGAACC
This sequence comes from Protopterus annectens, assembly GCF_019279795.1. Classification (NCBI taxonomy): domain Eukaryota; kingdom Metazoa; phylum Chordata; order Ceratodontiformes; family Protopteridae; genus Protopterus; species Protopterus annectens. Next base: position 650,844,803 of record NC_056750.1, read on the forward strand.
CCCCCCTAGGTCCTTCTGATATGAGTTTCAGCTCCCCCTTCTTGTCTGTAGCAGACATATGCTCAGCATCAGTGGACATGTGGGTGACCAACCCCGTATTTGGCCTCCAACTGGGTTGTGAAAGAGGGATCTAGTGTTGAACCAGATGTTTTTTGGATTCTTCATCTGCAAAGTCGCTAAACATAACTTCTTGGACTTCTTCTAAACAGACAGCTCAATGCTCGACCAGGTGGATTCAGAAGTCATAGTTCCCTCAGTTAGCAACTTCAAGCGTTACTTCTCCAACTAAACAGAAAGTGAAAATAAACAGCTATGAAGGGTCTTGGGTACAAAAACCTGACAATTTGCACACTGAGTTTGATTGTGGTCTGTACCTAGGCAAAGAGTCTTACCATGTAAATGTTTATGGCCATTCTGCCTTCCACACTCACATTTCCCCTTTCTGGATGACATGTAAAATAGTAACCTAACAAACAGAAAGAAGGAAAAGTCCTCATCTGGGTACTTGTCTGCCATAGGGTTGCAGCTGAGGCAACATGATGCACAAAACTTCACAGACTGAATTCAAAGTAGTAGCTTTCAGACTGACAGCAAACACATTCTGAAGATTAGGCACTAGTACGTCACTTATGTACTACACATCCAGGATGGTTTACTATTGTTAGTTCAAATGGCAAAACATTTGCCGTTCGAAATAACGGAAAGTTAAACTGAAACAAAACATTTTGAGCGTATACAATGTTGCTCCAAATGATCAACACATTTGAGTCGACATTGTCGCTGAAAATGTGATGTGATTGCCGTATAGGAACTGATGTAAATCAAACTCCTATACGACATATCATGTTTTTGCAGGGGGAAAGCCCCCCTGTGCCCCCCCCCGTTACTAATTTATTCCAACTCCGAGATTGCACTGCAGTGGGGATATGGATGAATTTCCAATCCCCACTGTACCGTGATCTCATATATATAGTTGAACACACTTATGCGAATGCACTATGCATTCGCATAAGTGTGTTCGACTATCCACACCACTATTCCTTTTCCGAACGAGATTCTGATTTTTGGCAGCATAATTGCTGACAGCATGTCGTTCATGAAAATTATAGTAAACCATCCTGGACATATGACATACACCTGACATACGGTGCCTGAAAGGGCCTAAGGCATTGGTATGCTGGCTGGATGTATGGCTGTCCTCAGTAGGACATGCCTTTAGTGTGGAATACTGCGACAATGGTGAGGAAGAAGATCAGAGCTTATTATTAGAATGAGATTATGTAACAGAACTGTAAACTAATCTGAAATACAAAGATTAAAGTCAGAATCAGACTATATGCTTCAGCTGTAAGGTAGACAGGAACAGAGAGATTAATGTCAGAAAACGAGAAAAAAAAAAAAGGATTCCTTTTCCTTTAACCTCTGCAGTCCTTTTAGAATATCCACAACTTTACTTCTTCCATGACTTTACTCAGGTTCTACTCTTTTACTTTGTGATACCTCCCCAACCACACACACACTCAATGACCCTGCCTGCCTGCTTTATGTTTTTGTCCCATTTTTGTATCATATACCCCATTTATAATTATTTTAACATTAACTTTTTCATTTATATACCTTATACACCTTCTCCATAAACCCCTTAATTCTGCTAACTGGAAAAGCACACACTGAGCATACTCACCCTCATAATTACAACCCCTCTGTGTACATTTTCCTTTCTTCAAGCACATTATATTTTTAATGTTACTCTTCACAAGTCATTTATTCAAGGAAGTTTTGTACAGAAATTGGTAGCTCATGTAATGCCTTGAATAACACCCTTCTTCAATACCTTCTTTTTTCCATTTCATTCCTTTCGGCATATCCATCTTAACATAAAACTGTTCCATAATACCAAACCTTTAAACCTGCAGAGAATGAAAACAGGCAGAAAGGTCCTTGGAAAGTAGGTACATCATGCCAAAACTCTGGACATCTAATAAGGAATGTGACATAAAACTCAGAAAGACACGTTTAGAAAACAGTGTGTGACAAAAAAGCTGGAAAAAATAAGCACATTATCAAAGAGACACTGTAAAATCTGTAAGGTTTAATGACCTGTACTGCAAAGTTCTACCACACAATGACATTTAATTTTGCTTCTGAAAAAAAAGAGAGATGCAAGATGGTGCCTTCTTTATTTTAATTATTTGTGCCACTAGTATATTTCTCATGCAGTGTGTTTTTCTGTATGCTATGCAGCCTCAAAAATCACATGTTGAGGGAGACAGAAAATTGTTTGAAGGGGTAAATGCAGCCTGAAATTGGAACATACCTCTAAAAATAGGAACATCATATGTAGGGGTAAATCAGGCTTAAAAATAGGTGCATTCTTCCAAAACAGAAAACTGAGAGGTCTGCATAATACTATTACAGCAATCTCTCCTATTTTTTTCTATACCTGTTAAATTCAGTTTCCACATAAAATATCTAAACTGATACCCTATCATTTCATCATAAATGGGAAGTGGAATTACATTGGTACCATGGCCAAATTTCCACTTATCGGTATGAATACCACTTCAGATTTTTCCTGAAAACAGGCCACAAGCCTGGTGTCTTAACTGATAAAGAAAAAAAATAAAAATAAATTAAATAAGTTAAAAAAACAGGTTTTTGAATCCTTTGATAACAGCAATTCTTTTTTGATTAGTAACTCCTTTTAACAGCAAGACTATATGTGTCCTAACCTCTATCAATGGCCATCCCATTGCTACTAGAAGTACAGACAGAAACTGGAATTCTGTACACAAACCTCATACTCTTGCCTCCCAAAATACTAAGGTATAAAAATTTAGATATCTTCAAATACTGTGCACCATACACTTAAGACATACACTTAATTTCCTTCTGTTACACAGTACAACCATATAGTCATATAGTGCCTGCTTAAAGAATAATGATGCTGCCCTTCACATATGTTGTGTACACTTAAGTATGCCACACATTCATATAGATGGCTTTAGATGTTTTGGGGATCTAGGAGCCATAATTAGGAGAAAACTGCTGAGAAAATGTAATTAGTTGAGCGCTCAGAGTATGCCTGTATAAAACCCCTGCTACTTATTACCTGGTGGATGACCCAGAATATAACCTGTCACGTGGCGGGATGCTATCTCAGTAACAAAGATTTTCATTCTCTACTAGTAAATGTCACACAGTACACCTTTACTAAACGGATAGCTGAACGGATAGCTTGGGGGATTATTTTTATTTATTTATTGTTTTGCTTGTTGAACCTTGGCCAATGGGAAACAAACACAATGCATACGGAGAGATTTCATAAACACACAGACAGTAATCAAATGTGAAAGACAGCAGAATATACAGTTTAAGCAACTGCAAACAAAAAAGCAACATCAAACAGTGGCTTGTAAAGCACCACCATACACACGTAGACATCTTAACCACTCATGTCCCTCCCCCAAACCCCCAAATTGGCTTCCCTGCACAGAACCTGCTTTTGCAGTCCTTGGTCCCAAACCTTCTTTTCTTAAGCATTTTCTGATCAGAAATAAATGCACATTTGAAGACTCTAGTAAAACGCAGCTGCTTTCTCTTTGTTCATATAACGTAATCTTTTCATAGCCTTCTTTCCTCTGCGTTTCCTGCTCCCTCTACTTTTGATTGCTATTCTTTCAGTGTGCCAACTCTGATTTCCACTCTGTACATAATGCATCTATACATTATGTTTTGTCAGTCACTCTATGCATAATGTCCTTTATGAGTGGAAAAAAGTGAATGCACAGAGGTTCGGAATCCAAAACTCCATTTCCCGAAAAAAAATAATGAAAAAAAACTTTTGAAGTGTTTTTTGTAGGGGGTGTAAGCCCTCCTGGTCCACCACCCCTAAACTTATATATAGCAACTCCATGGCCAAACAAACTCAAAAAGAAAATGACTTCCAGCACAACTCACCAACAGTGATTTTCTATGGAGGAATTCCAATCAGTGGCAGGTTGAACCTTGGGCAATTGAAGCTCAAAAGTTCAATCTTCACTCCCCAGTGGGTTACCCTCATTTATCTATTGCCTTTATATCATCAAGCCAACTATGCTAGTCACTTTGTATAATAATTTGTGTGTGGGGGGGTGTATATATTTATATATATATATTGCATTTTTTCATTCACTGTATTTGTAATGTCATGTTTACCTTGGTGTGAGACTGAAATATGCTCAGTGGACTCTATCCCAGCTAATAGATTCAAAATAAAAATAAATAAATAAATAAAGTAAAACAAATTAAACCAAATTGCATCATTAAAATAGTGGCCAGTCAGTTCCCCTAGCAATGCAGAAATGATGCACACTGATGTCCAACTTGCACTGATATAATTTCTAAGTGTGAAGCAGAGGACATAGTCACTACATCATTTTTTTTCTTCCCATAAGGCCTATGACATTCACTAGGTGTCATGCAGACATTGTTAGGTCTGGTACCCTCAACTAAGGAAAGCTGCCAAGACTCCCTTCATTCGATTTGGCCTGACTAGTCTTTCTAGTGAATGAGACTAAATCCACATTACCAGTGAGGGAAACGGTTTGCTGCTGCACTGGAGAGGAGCGGGAAGTTAATCCTCAAAAGACTGATGCCTGATATTAGACTGCTTATTAGAAAAGTAACTGCTGTTAAGAAAACCAACACTGTCTCCTATTTAAAGACTCTAGAGCAACAAAGGAACTGCTGTTAAGAAAACCAGCATGGTCTCTTATTTAAACTCCATTGAACAACTCTGTACTCAGTTTGTATAGCCTTTTTATGAGCAATTAGAGCAAACGAAGGAAAATTATTTAGTTTATCTTACAGCTGCAGGCACAGACATATATGTGGGAAATGTGGTGTGGTGACATTTATTAGTGTGAAATAAGGTTTGTCCTTATGTAAGGCACAGATATATATCATCCTTTACCATTTTCTGGAATTTATAGATTTTAATACAAGACTAAATAGTTCATAGGAAAGTACTAGGCTAGCTGCACTTGTGGGCTATTTTAAGCATAGCCAATGCCCTCAACATTGAGACTCAAACCATGTATCCTGTGTCTGTGAGGTAAACACCTTAACCATTATGCTGAACCCAACCCCCAAAACAGTGGCACTACCAGTGCTTTTGTTAAAGGTAAATACTAGGCCATCAGTCTGCAATATATTACAAGCTTAGCTAATAACTAGAGGTTGGAATTAAACCCTGTACCATGTATTAGTGAGGTAAAGACCTTAACCACTATGTCAACCCCTCACTGCTGAAAAATATGTCACTTTATCGCATATGCTTGAATAGGTGTTGAAAGGTTACTTTGTAATAACTAAGGTCAGAATCAATCCTATACCTCACATTTATGAGGTAAAGACCTTACCATTATGCTGGCAGCACCCCCACCCCATTTAATTACTTCATGTATACAAATGTAACAAAGAGGGCTTGTTTAATAATAGCATATACAGATAAACTGGCAGTTGGTTCTTTAACATATGCCAAGATGGAGAGTAAAATTCATTTTAGAATCAAAACTGAATAAATGTGCTTAATCACAAATATTAGTAAATCTAAAACAAAAATTCCACAAAGGTTGTCACTGAAGTCAACGGTGAAAGCATTTTACATTACACACAAACCTTCAGCGGCCTACACAGCTGGAATACCTTTAAGATATGGAACTGTGATAAAATGGACACGCTGTTGAAATTTATTATAGAACAGTCAGAAAGACAATAGGGTAACCTCTTCCACTTTCAATAGGTACATTAAAAAGCTGAATTAAGATATTTCATAATATAGTATAGTCAAAGCCTTAGAGAATAAAAAAGTGGATATGGCTAATAATTCGAGCAAGACATATAATATGCTGAATAGATGTTGATTTGATAGCTGTAAAATAATTTAAAATGTCAACATAAGCAGCATATAAAAGTATTAGAAAACAATTTGGAATGAATTCAACCTGCAGATAACATCTAATTTGCGGTAACCCATCACCATTCTAGTGTACTTATTCAGCTTGATTACACTTATACTTGGATGGAATAGTAGCTCCAGAAAAGAAACAAAATTATCTAGGAAACAAGCTTAAGATACAAACTGGTTAGCTTACTGCTGCCAGAAATAACAAAAAGATGGAACCTTGCAAAAGAGAGTACATATGGAAATACTGACATGGAAAATTTAATGCATATGAAGACAACTGTTTCTTTCATAGATTCATAGCTTTAATAACAAGCCTATAACCTAGTGGCCTTCAAAAATCTTGAATAAATATTTAACTCATTCTCTTTTATACCCATCACAAAACATAAAAATTTGAGGGAAAATTACATAATCAAAAAAAAAAATTAAGTAGCATTTAGGAAAGACAATCAGAAAATTATTAAAAATAATATATAGACACACACACACACACGATAAATGTATAAAAGGCAGACAGTGCATGTCATAAAATAAGTCTTTTTACTCAAAATGCAAATAGGGTACACAATATATGTACCAAAGTTTGTTTTTAGCTGTCTTATTTTAATACTGTTATAATAATACTAAACAGTTAAAAAATAGATGACATTAACAGGTTTCCCCTCATAAATTTGCAGAGGTCTATGCCTATCCTTTCAACAGACTATCCTGGAGTCTGCAATTTTACTGACATGTTAAACTGACTGAACTTTTTGTAAGGGAAAGTGTACTTCTCGAGTCATTTTAAAGGCTGGGTGCACTTTTGGGAAGACTTTTTATGTTTTTTCCTTGCACTAAAGTGAGGGGCATGAGCATTTTAAACTGACTGAATTTTTTTGGAAGAGAAAGTGTACTCGTCAAGTCCTTTTAAGGGCTGGGTGTACTTTTGGAAAGACTTTTTTATGTCTTTTTCTTGCACTTAAGTGAAAGTATGAGGAAACTTTTCCCTTTAGGTACATAAGGGACAGATAATGAGTGAATATGTCTGTCATGTCTGCTGCAATGCGAAGATACAAATACATTTGTTTCCATCTTTGCTTGTTGAGCATGTTAGGAGTGGAATGTGTGGAAGATAAGAATTTATTTTTTTAAATGTTAGGTTATAATGGAAGAAATGGATAATGTTTGCCTTACAGAGTTTCTTAATAGAGGTTACCTGATTAAATATAAGGTTTATAACATGTTTAGTACCGATAACAGGGCTGTGACTGTGAAAATTTAATTTTTCAAAATGTAAGGAAGTAGAGAAAATTCTTACTAGAAATATATCGATTAATAAAGAGGCGCAAGTGGATTTAATAAGAGAACATCATTTTACAAAGTAAAGAGATACAAATTACCCTTACTGATTACAATGATAATACTGGAAATGGTGAAGTAGTGGATGGTTTAAACTGTCTTTCTTCTTGTATAAAATGTTGGATGGAGGAAAACATACAATTTTTTAGTAAGGGGTTACAAACATCACCCTTGTGAATTTCTGATGGTAGTAACACAGGAAGTTTAACCAAGACTACAATGGGTCAAATCAAGATCACAGCTGAAGAAGATTTGGGAGATAAGTGAGCAGGGAATTTTAGATGTGATTATGACAAAGACAATATACAAAAGTCAAAGGAGGGTAGGAACTAAAAACGGTATAGATCAAGATGAGTTTGATGGAATAGATGAGAAAAAGGTCAAAAAGAAAAGAGTGAAGAGCTTTAGGAGATGTAGTTCTCAAAAAAATATTGGAGATATTATTAATAATAAACCACCTGATCAAATTTCAATAAGAAAAGAAGTATTAATCACTGGTCATTCTATGATGAGGGGTATAAGAAATATGACACCAGATTTGAATAGAAATTGGGTTACGGTTACAAGTCTTAATGTAAGTCAGATGTGGGATATAGTGATAGCACTGAAGTCTTTTGAGCACAACAAAGAAGTATGGTAAGGTTATAATTATTGCAGGTGTAAATGATGTTGACAGGTGTAATATACCTTTATTTATTGATATGGTTAAAGAAATTATTAGAATAAATAAGAATGAACTATTGGAGTTAGGGTTTGTTGATGTTTTGATGTTATTCCTGCACAAAGATTTAGATAAAGAAAGTTGCTAGGGGACACACACATTCTTTGAGGAAGACCTGTCTAGAGGCAAGTATTGATGTAATTATTTTTGGGAAGATTTTGAATATAGGAATGATTGTTTTTGGAAACATAAGTTACATTTAGATTATAACTGTAACAGGTTCCTTAGGGTAAAAAAAACTGTGCGGGCATGTGAATTCTTCTTTTATTGAGAACACAGAATGTAAGAAAAAGTTGAGAGATGGAGTGAAGAACATCTTACATTTTTTATATGTAATGCTAGAAGTTTAAATAATTAATTTACAGAGTTAGAAGTTAGAGCTATAACAGATGAAATTGATGTGTTCTTAATTACTGAAACTTGGTTTTCAGAAGGAAACCCTGCATTGAATTTACCACAATCTATGGCTCATCATTATGTTAGGGTTTGGAAGAAGGTGGTAGTTTAATCTATTTATATGAACATGAAATTTGTCTCTAATGTGACAAGCAAATCAGTAGATTTTGAGATTCTTATTGTTAGTGTATTAATTAATAATAGGACTATTAAAGTATGTTTGCTTTACAGACCTCCAGGTTTGACTCATCAGGAAAATGGTGATTTTAGTAAAAATAGTATTATTAAGTTTGAGAATAATTATGATTTAATAGTTGGTGATCTTAATGCTGCAGATATTAATTGCAAAGGTACCTGTAATGGTATAAGTGTGTTAGATGAGTTGTTTACTTCAAGTATGGAACTTAGTCATGGACAGTTAGTTGATGACCCTACTAAGGGGGACATATATGGGCAAAGAAAATTATTAACAAAATAAAATGTAGTGCTGTTCCTGGGTTACTGGGGTCAGACCACTACAGTGTAAAATGAAATTTAAGATTAAGTGGGACTTATTTAAATATAAAAAAATGAATCAGTGAGATATTTATTTTATAAAACTGATTTTTCAGAGGTATTTATTGATTTGAAGAATAGTGATTGGAAGAAAATAGTCATAAAAGTATTGATATGGCCTTGGAACAAGTTTTTACTTTTATTCACCAATTGATAATGCAACATATTCCAACTGTTTTGGATAGACCTGGAGTTTTTTTAAAAATCTTAGTGGAACCTGATACATTTAATAAAAGTTTAATAGAATAAACTTTCTATGGAAAATAATAAGTCTAGGTATAAGAATAATAGAACCATGTTTAGGAGACTTTTGAGGAAGGCCAGAAGAAATTATAAGATGAAATAGGCAAAATTTATTTGTGATAATAAGAAAGCTTTTCATAAACATCTTAATCAATTTAGAAACAGGAAGACTGATGACAATATCGTATAGGTAGGATATTTGGCTGATTTATTTTTTGATACAATGGCTGTCTGTAAAGAAAGTAATTGTATAAGGGATGAGTTTTTGTTTAACTTGGATGGAGATTATCCTATGTTATGTGCCCAGACAATGGAAGGAGTCGTTAGTTGTTCCAATAACTAAGGGAGGTGGAACTACATCTGTTGAGAATTCTAGACCCTTTCGTCTGATGTCTATACTGGGAAAATGTTTTGAGTGGGACATTAGTAAATATATATTGGATAAATTAGGTTCATGCATACAGACAGGACAACATGGGCTTACCTAGAGAGATCTTGTAGGACAAAGTTATCATTTTGCAAACCTCAAAAGGAAGCATTGGACAATGGGCTATCTGTGGATGTATCTAATTGGATATGGCTAAAGCATCTGGCACTATCCCTCATGACAAAGTAAAATTGCAAATGTAACTCAAAGTGATTCACTATGTGATAAAGTGGGTCAATAATTGGTTATGTTTAAGAACTAGTAAAGTTCACTTGTGTAATATTTTATTCAAGCCTACATTTATTTATTTATTATTATTTTTTTTTGGAATACCTCAGGCCTCTATTTTACAGCCAGGTTTATTTGGACTTTTTATGATATCATTTTCTAAACCTCAAGGAATCTGGATTAGTAAATATGCTGATGACTCAAAAACAGGGTCAGTTGTTATTACAGTTGAGGATCACAGTAAAGTCCAGGGTTTCTTGGATGAATTGTGCACATAGTCATATGTTAATAATATGGAATTTAATATATAAAAAAAATTGTATTTTTCATTTTGGTAGTAATACCAGATTATTTTAGGGGTGATTTAATCTTTATGCATATGTGTTTTAAATCTGAAAGTTTGTGAGTGAGTGTATAACCAAAAATTATCATCACGAAAGAACTAGAAATAAAGATTATTTGTTGGTAATCCCTAAATGCAAAAGTTGAGTTTTGGACAATTCTTTTCATTTTAGAGCTGTTTGCTGGTGTAATTCTCTGTCTCTCATAATTATAAAATAAATTCATTTTCTTTATTTAAAACGGCATTGGATGAGTATTTAGGTGACAAAGTTTACGATGCTAGATGGATTGGAGGCATGCTCCTTGAATGTCTTTTAGGTCCTCAGAATGAAGTATAGAACACTGAATATTGAACATTACTGCAACATTCTCATGTAAGGACTTTGAAATGGGACATGATGCAAGCGAGAGCCATTCCAGCTGTTGAAATGCACATTTTGAATGGACTCATGGCATAATAAACAGCAACAAGCATCACATATATTCCAGTGCTTCCAGTATGTTTTTGGTGCTTACAGTCTGAAGTACAGTCCTTCAGAGTATTCACTAGTAGGTACATAGGCATGGATTCTAATAATAGCATTGCTAATGTGAAGGCAGTCATGAGTCTGTAAAGTCTAAGAACTTGAAAGTGATTCAAACTGGAGCTTGTTAGGTGGCCACATCAAATCACAGGAGGAATAACCCTTGTATGAACATTATCTAGTATTGTGGAGTCTGTATGTCCTGCCCGTGGTCGAGTGACATCTAAAGACATGCAGGTAGGTGTGTGCGTGAATGGGTGTGCCTTCTTTGAAGGTTGGGCATCAGGCTGGCAACTCAGCACCATAAAAATCCACTGCCAATCATTAGCGGACCGGAGTTCCGCTGTAGCGACCCCTAACTGGGAAAAGCTGAAAGACTTTTTAAGACTTTTATGAACATTATCTAGTATTGCTAAAATCAACATTAAGGGAAGGCTGGATGACAGTCTTATCTCAGATGGCAGAATAAGGACAAAAACTGAAGGGAAAAGCAATACCCACTAAAGTTCTAAACTTGGTGTTTGTCTAACACTACAACAGTAAGGCTAAAGACTGAAGAAAAGCAATATCCAGAGAAATTCTAAACTCAGAGTTTTTCCAGCACTGCAAGGGCAGCTAGCCTAGTACTTACCAATGAACCTATTAACCTTTAAGTGATAAAGTCCTTGTGTAGTACAGGATACTGTTCTCAAAACATATCAATGTCTTTTTTTAATCTTTTTTACTGGATTTTTAACAGGTAAAACAAGTGATAACATTTAATTTAAAAAAATAAATATTTAACTTGAAAAAAGATAAAACGCATAATAAATCAATTTCAAAAACACAACAAAACAAATATTTATAAAGGTGTCTACTAAACAAAAAACAATCTAAAACTTTTCAATAATTAATTGTTTTATGAATATCAACAATTATTTACTTAAGAGTTCTTTAAAATTTTCCCACGTTATATGAAGAAGTGATTCTGTAAGACCTTGACTTGATGGTAACAAGTTCCAGTTGACAAACTTCAGTTGCAGTGTTCAATAATTCATTAAAAGAGGGAGTATATTCATTTTTCCAGTTTCTGGTTATAACTTTTCTTCCAACAGTTAGAATGCTCCATAAAAATGGACATTTCAATCCATGTCTTTTTTGTCACCACGAACTTTCCTTTTAGGACCTGCTCCCTCTTGTACCTCCATGTCCTTGAAGTGCATGGATGAAAGGCTCTAATTTGTTAACAGTTATTCTCTGAATTTTTTTACTCAGTTTTTGCCAGGACCATGGTGAATATGGCCCTCAGGAAAATTATACTAATATTGCAAAGAGGAGCAGATTAGAGGGCCAAATGCACCACTACACTGTTTTAGCAAAACAGACACTGTAACCAAAAGTTTTGGAAGTAAGCTGCCATCAAGGCAACTTCTGTGGAGAACAAGGGTAAACACTATGAAGTGCATATAGCTACTTTTTGAAGAATGAGTGGAACTAAGGATAAACAGTTCAGCTATGGAAATAACTGCTTAAGATAGAGACATATTACACTGATGCCTAATGGGTACTAACTGATGGAGAAGCAACTCTTTGCCATCGCTGATACAAAAAGGAAAATTTACAGAATATGGAAACAATGAACCATGGGTTATCTATGGCATACCTGCTGCAATAGTACTCAAAAATTAAGGTAATTTTTTTTTTTAATAAATATGTGACCCATAATCCCTCTATTATGGGCTATGTCTCTAGCTTACTATCTGGTTATTAGTAAGGAGCAGCCTAAATCATAGTAGGAGTAAGGTTCTAAAAATGCCTCACAGCCAGCTAATCAACTTCACAAGAAAGTTCTGGCAAAGGTTCTTAAACCTCCTTTAAGAATGCAAAATAAAGGGCTCTACAAGCCCAACCAAGTGACTGGAATGTTGGTAAACTCTCATCCACCAACCATGCACATTATTGCAGTTGTTTTTTTATGAGAACCCGTAGTATAGTCTGGAAATACATTCCCAATTGAACAGCATTATGTGCTTCTGTTTAATGGAAACCATGAGTACAAGATAAGCTAAACTGTGAAAAAGGAATGTGCATCTTAACTTTATACATAAGTCTAAATAATATGTTCCTGAACCATGATCCAGGGGTTAGCTCCTAATTATTTTATACAACATGAACTAAATAAACAGTTACTTAAAAAATAAAAACATTTAAACTATCAAAAAGACCCTGGTACTGCAGAAATTCTGCAGTGTGACAATTTTAATCTCTTTTGAAGGAGGTCCATAGGAAATATGCAAATCACTCCTTAAGGACATACAAATGTTTTAGATACATAGCCTCTGGTCATTTTGGTTTTTCAAAGTTTTTAGTGACACAGTTGAACCAAAAAAGCCAAACTCCTCTAAATGTTCTTTACTGAGGCATTTAGGGTCATTTGCATATTTCCAATACCTCCTTCAGTGGTGGTTTAAGGTACTACATAATGAAATTTCTATTTTACCAAGTTCACTTTGATGTTTCTGTTTTACTTGCTATAAGATTTCTAAGAAATCTTGAAGATAAATGATCCATGTTTCTACAACTGGCTTTGACTAATGAAGTTGTAAGTAATTTTGAGTGGCTCGTTTGTTATGGTGGACTTCTATTATTTGAACCTGAACCTGCGTGTTTTTTTACTTATGCCTATTAAAGCCATAGTTTTGTCTTGAAACTCCTCCATTGTGTACATTATTCATTTTCTACAAGATACTGTTTAGGAGTGGGGACTTATTTGGCTATCTTAAACAAGTGAACATCAGTGATTTTTCTTTCTTAATTAGACCAATTACTGAATACAACACTCCCTTGACAGTGTACATTTCTAGAAACATTAAGTAAATGGAAAGATACCAGAGGTTCTGAACCAAGGCAATTGGTGGCCTATAGCCCCTAAGCTGCAAGGGAAGGTTTAAAGCAACATTTGTTTACTTGGTTTCTTATAGTCTCTTGTGAGGAATCTATACCTTGCATTTCACACCATTAAGGATGTTAACCTCCTTGACCTCCTATATCATGGCAAGTCATACAGTTCCACTAATGCATAAATAAAAAATAATGGAGAGAAAATGTTATTACGTAGTGCCTACCCCATCTCTGGATCAGACTTCCTCTGCTAGGTAAACAAGAACAACCACAAGGCATTCTTTCACTATGTCTGCAATCTTGAAAGCAATACCCAATTGTGTGCAGAGCTCATTGTAAATGGAGCCACCTATACTAAGCCAGAAGATATAACAAACCTACTGGCTAGCACATTAAGCTCCAACTTTACCCCTCTCTCCCCCTTAACCTTCCCTCAGAAAATAGCATCGAATATAACTCCCCCTGCTATCACTAAGGTATAGGTCCTTAATGTTCTCTCTCCTTAATGCTCTCTCTAAGTCCAGGAGCACTGCATCAATGGGCCAAGACAATATCACAGGATGTCTTCTAAATATCATGAAACATGACCTATCATGCCCTCTGGAATTGCTATTTAACTATAGCATCCAAATAGGCTTCATGCCTCATGAATGGCGAACAGCAACAGTCATCCCTCTGCACAAAGGTGGGCCATCTACAGACCCTGAAAAATAAGACTCACTAGTCTCATATGTAGATCCATGGAAAGAATAATTCCCAACCCAATTTGGTTTCATCAAGGGCAGACCATGCCTCCTCAACCTGGAGGACTTCTTTGAGAAGGTCTTCAAAGCAATGGATGAGGGCAAAATGGTTCAAACTGCCTACCTTGAACTGGCCAATGAATTTGACACAATACCTGTGTCAAATGACAATGACACAACCTCCTAGAAACAGACAACTGGTGCCAGAGCCATGGCCTCAAGCTAAACGCCAAAAAGTGTATAGTCATCCCCTTTGGCAAAAACAAAGTGCCCACAAATTACCACATAGGTGGTAATCCATTAAGTACAGAAGAAGTAATTAGGGACCTGGGGACCCAAATTGATAGCAATCTCTCATTTGACAACCACGTGGCCAAAGTGATTAGAAAAACATTTTATATAGCCCACCTAATCATGAAGGGATTCACATCTAGATCAGGGGACGTCATTGTGCCTCCTTACTCATCCCTCATCAGGCCCATAATTGAGTACAATGCCCCTTTTGGGATGCACCTTACCAGACACCTGCAGCAACTGGAAAGTCCCCAAAAGTACCTCACCAAGAGGATCAAAGGGCTCAAACAGATGCCATATGCTGCCCGGTTAAAGAAACACCAGCTCTACTCAGTGGCATATCGCCTGCTCAGAGGCGATCTGTGCCTGACGTATAAAGCCATGTCCAACCCGGAATTAATGGACATGCTGCACCTCAGAAAATCCAAATCCCATCGAGCTACGCGCTCGAGAGACTTGAACCTCAGCACTGAAATAAACAGGACATGCTGGAGGGACAGATTCATAACCCAGAGGCTTCCTTCACTCTGGAATAAAATACCAGTCCAGGTTAGGCAGAGTCTCTCATTGACTCTCTTCAAGAAGAATCTTGATGAGTGGATGGGGGATCGTAGGTTTACCCCAGGTATCACTTCTGTGTCACTGTTAGACAGAGGCACAGTATACTAACCTCAAAAAAGAGCATAGCAAAATTAATTTAAAATGGGTGGCGAAAGCCAAACACACTCTGGCTAGGCTTATAAATGCCATAGGGAAGATAGCCTAGTATGAACCTATGAACCTATGAACCTCACTCAGGCATTGCTGACAAACTTAAGAGGTTAGGTACAAACCCTTGTATCCCCAATGGATAGCTAGCTGGCTCACAGACAGGACCCAGGAAGTTAGAAATGGAGAGTCCACCTCTACAAAGAGGCCAGTCACTCCTTTTTGGCATTTACTTCTCTGAATAAAGGCCTTTGTCAGTGGCCTCTGGCTGATTAAATTTACTGATGATTGCAAATTAGCAGCTGTCATTGAATCACTCAGCAACACAAATGTTCTCCAGGAGGGCTGACACAAACAAACAACTGGTGTCAGAGGCATAGACTAAACGTATATGCCAAGAAATGCATAACAGTATCCTTCAAGAAGTCATCCACCCCCGTTAATCATATTGTCAACATTCCACTAAGAGTTGACACAGTAGTCAGGGACTTGGAGACACACATAGACAGCAATCCAGCCTTTGACCATCCCATGTCAAAGGTAGTGATGAAATCATTCTATGTTGTGCGACTTGTAAACAAAGGTATGGCATTTAGGTCCAAGGAAGTAATTATTCCACTGTATTCAGCATTCATCAGACCTATCATTTAGCACAATGCCCCCTTTCGTATGCACCTAACCAAGCATATCCAAAAACTAGAAAGTGCACAGAGATTCCACAATAAAAGAATACAGGGCATAAATAACATGTCCTATGCAGACTCCTTCAAGGAACTATCCCTGCATTCTGTCTCCTACAGGCTGCTGCGGGAAATCTATGCCTGGCATACAAGTCATAGTCAGACTCCATTCTGATGGACCCCCTGCATATCTGCAAAACAAACAGCACAAGCATTACCCATTCTAAAGGCTTAAACCTTGCCCGTGATATAAATAAGACATGCTGGAGAGACAGGTATTTATCCAAGAGACTACCCCTTTTCTGAACAGGCTTCCCATCCATGTAAAACAGAGTTCCTCCATAACCTAATTCAAGTGTAACTTGGACAGTTGGATGGGGAACAGGAAGTTCATCCCTGGTTTGGCACCTATGTCTCTAGTGGACCCATGCAGCCTGTAAATGGTTCATCTCCCAGGACACTGCTTGTAAATGTTTCACCTCCCAAGCCCTTGTTTACACTTATAAAAGGTACCAGAACTTCTCAGAGATTTGGGATGCATAGGTAGGCTTAAAAAGGACCTTGTGGTCATTAGCCTAATAAGCACCCATGAAACTATAAAATGTCAACCTATCGTCCTCCAAATTACACTTTGATGACTGGACAGGTACCCATACATTTACTCCAGGACCAACTGCTTTGCCTTTTTTGATAAGTGTGGGAATTAACAAGACCAGTTGGCATAATGGTTAAGATCTTCACTTGCCATGCACAAGGTACAATGCTCGATCCTAACCTCTGATCAATGCCTATTTGGAGTTTTCATGTTCTCCCTGTGTCTCTGTCGCATTCTTCCCACCTCCGAAAAACATGCTTAGTTTTTCCATCTGAAAACTCAATGCAATATGCATAATGCTCAGTCTTGTAACATCTGGCCCACAGGTGATAGTTGGCTGCCTACAAATAAATGTGGTTTCATCCACTAACTATTTTGATGTCAGCCTGTCAAGACTGCTCTGCCTTGATATTTGACTGAATCTGCAATGCTTCCTATTGCCACTGCATTCTTCTCTGCCTATAGCCACTGCCTGGGAGATTTTGGCACCTATATCATGACTGCGCACCTGTTGCATGTTAGGTCCATTTGGCAATAATGTATCCCCTTGCAGGGTGTCGTTATGCAACACTGCTTTGGTTATATGTGTCTGTCAATCTGTGGGTCTGTCTGACAAAGAAACAAGCGAAAAAACAAAACACTTCTGGATAACCCATGTAGGGGATGGTGGACGTGATGCAGCCTGCCTATGTAACTTGCTGATAAGGGTTCCTGTCTTGTTGGGAAGTGTGTGTTCATCTAAGAGGATATTCAACATGGCTGTGAAAGTAAAATGGCAAGTTCTTGTAACTGCTGCTGCAGTTATTTATTTAAGTTATTTTGCTGTATTTTTATTTACTTATTTTTTACACTCACTAAACAGCTGCATTTAGTGAACTTGGAAAAAAGTGAAAATAAAGCAAATGCAATGCAGTTATGTGTGTGCATGTGTCTATGTGAATGAGAGAAAGAAAGAGAGAGAAAGAAAATGAATGCTCATATGTCTCAACTTCTTTGATAAAGAATTCTCAACAAAACCAACAATAACAGGGGTACAAAGACCTCAAATCAGGGACAATTTTAACAATTACACTAACTCACTTAACATGTTTTTTTTTTCAAATATGAGATTATAATGTCTGAATTTACTGAATGACTGCAATTCTCCCAGATTTAGAGGAAAATTTTATATATATATATATATATATATATATATATATATATATATATATATACATACATATATATATATATATTCCCTAGCACTGAACACTAATATGAGACAAAATCAGGGAGGTACTTCAAAATCAGAGACAGCTGACAGGTATTTCTATTTGAGGGGGCATGAGTTTCAGTGCTTAGCACTGTATGTATTTTGTTAATTCATTTCATCACAATTTGATACATTGCTCTGACTCTAGTGAACATGGTCCTGGGTTCAAGACCTGCCAGTAATGACTTATTTTCTGTCTCATATCGCCTAATTAGAGACGATCTCTGCTTGTCTTACAAAGCCATTTCTGACTCAGCTCTGTTAGAAATGATACATCTAAAGAAATCCCAATCCCTCCGCACCACACGCTCCAGAGACTTCAACCTAATTACCACAATCAACAGAACATGCTGGAGGGACAGGTTCAGAACCCAGAGACTTCTCATACTATGGAATAGACTTCTTATACATGTCAAGCAGAGCACCTCACTGGCCCTCTTCAACAGAAATCTTGATGAGTTTGTG